>NW_024080635.1:7041185-7100446 GCF_003009895.1 Hyaena hyaena | reverse complement strand
CTCTCTCTCTCTCTCCTAGAAAAAAAAATAAAAAGAAAAAAAGAAAAAGAAAAGGATATTCCATACAAATAGAAACCAAATGAAAGCTAGTGTAGCTATAACTTAGAAAAAAATCAACTTCAAAACAAAGACTGTAGTAAGAAACAAAGGGGGTTATACAATGATAAAGGGGTCAATCCAACAGGATATAATATTTGTAGATATTTATGAACCCAATATAAGAGCATGTATATATAAAGCAAATATCAACAAACATGAAGGGAGATAGCCATACAGTAATAGCAGGGGACTTTAATGCCCAAGTTGCATCAATGGATAGATCATCCAGACAGAAATAAGAAAACATCAGGCTTATATGATGTTAGACCAGAGAGACTTAACAGATACATACAGAACATTCCATCCAAAAGAAACAAAAGGTAGATTCTCATGTGTACATGGAACATTTTCCAGGATAGATTGTATAGTAGGCCACAAATCTGAGTAATAGGACTGAAATCCTATTAAGCATCTTTTCCAACTAGAGTAATAAACTAGAAATCAGTAGTGGCAGCTCTTTCTGCCCATGGGTTCTGTCCCTATGCTTTCATAAAATCATGTTTTTTACATCAAAAACCCCCCTAGAAATCAGTTACACAAAGAAAAGTAGAAAATTCACAAATATGTGGAGATCAAACATCTACTGAACAACTTGGGAATCAAAGTAGAAACCAAAAGAGACATTAAAAAAAAACAAAAAAAAACCTTGACACAAAATGGAAATCCACCAAAATTTATGGGATGCACCAAAGCAATTCTAACGAAGTTCACAGCATTAAGTGCCTATTTCAAAAAATAAAACTCAAATAACTTTGTACCTTAAGGAACCAGAAAAAAGAGCAAATGAAACCCAAAGTTAGTAGAAGGAAGGAAATAACAAAGATTAGAGGAGAAATAAGTGAGAGAAACTAAAAACCAATAGAAAAGATGAAAGAGGTTATTCTTTGAAAAGATAAAATAGACAAACCTCTAGCTAGAATCACCAAGAGGACTGAAAATCGGAAATAAAAGATTACAACTAATACCACAGATATACAAAGGGTAAGAGACTACAATGAAAAATTATATACCAACACAACCTAGAAGAACTGGATAAATCCTAGAAACCTACAATCTACCAAGACTAAATCATGAAGAAAGAACAGATTGATTGCTAGTAAGAAGATTAAACCAGTAATCAGAAACCTCTCAATCAAAAAAATTTAAGACCAGATGACTTCACTGGGTGAATTCTACCAAACATTCAAAGACGAATATCAATTCTCAAACTCTTCCAAAAAACAGAAGAGGAGGGAACTCTTTCAAACTCATTTTACAAGGCAGCATTATCCTCACACCAAAACCATACAAGGACACCAGAAGAAAATAAAACTAGTCAGTATCCCTGGTGAACACAGATGCAAAAGTCCTCAACAAAATATTAGCAAACTTAATTCAACAATACCTTAAAAGGATCATACACCATGATCAAGTGGGGTTTATTCAAGGCATGCAAGGGTAGTCTAATATCCGCCCATCAATGTGATATACCACATTAAGAAAACAAAGGATAAAAGTCCTATGTTCATCTCACTAGATGCAGAAAGACTAACAAAATTTCAACATCCAGTTGTGATAAAAACTCAATAAAACAGGTATAGAAGGAACATATCTCAACATTTAAATAAAGGCCAGAAATGACCAGCCCTCAGCTAACATCACACCGAACAGTAAAAGCTGAAAGCTTTTCCTCTGAGAACAAAAAAAAAGATGCCAATTCACCACTTTGTCCTAGTCAGAGCAATTAGGTGAGAAAAAGAAAATGTATCCAAACTGGAAAGGAAGAAATAAAACTGTCACTATTTGCAGGTAATACACAATACCTTCAAGACCCCCAAAAAATGGTTAGAAGAGGGGCACATGGGTGGCTCAGTCGGCTATGCATCCAACTTCAGCTCAGGTCATGATCTCGTGGTTTCTGAGTTCAATCCCCGCATCAGGCTCTGTGCTAACAGCTCAGAGCCTGGAGTCTGCTTCAGATTCTGTGTGTCCCTCTATCTCTGCCCCTCCCCCACCTTTATTCTGTCTGTCCCTCTCTCAAAAATAAAACATTTCTTTAAAAATTTTAAAAAATGGTTAGAAGTAATTCAGTAATGTAGGATACAAAAATCAGTAAGTAAAAATCTGTTATTTCTCTAACAGAGAAATTTAAAAAACAATCCCATTTACAGTTGTATCAAAAGAACAGAATACCTAGGATTAAATTTAACCAAGGAGGTGAAAGCTGGATACTGAAAACTACAAAACATCAAGGAAAGAAATTAGACACAAGTATAGATATTGGGAGAATTAATACTGCTAAAATATCCATACTACCCAAAGCAGTCTACAGATTCAGTGCAGTTGCTATCAAAACTCTAATGGCATTCTTCACAGAACTAGAACAAAGAATCCTAAAATTTGATTTGGAACCCCAAAGACCCCAAATAGCCAAAGCAGTCTTGAAAAGAAGCTGCTGAAGGCATCACACTCCCTGATTTCAAACTCTATTATAAAGCTATAATAATTAAAACAGTATGGTATTAGCATAAAAACAGAAACAGATCAGTGGAGAAGAACAGAGCCCATAAATAAACTCCCACATATATGGTCAAGTTATAACAAAGGAGTCAGGAACATACAGTGGGGGAAAGACAGTATCTTCCATAAACAGTGTGGGGAAAACTGGATAGCCACACACAAATGAATGGAACTCAACCACTACCTAACACCACATGCAAAAATTAACTCAAAACATATTAAAAACTTGAATGTAAGACCTGAAACCATAAAACTAGAAGAAAACAGGCATGTGGACATAGGTTATGGCAATGATCTTTTCAACTGGACACCAAAAGTAAAAGCAAAAATAAACAAAATGTGACTGTATCAAAAGACCTTCTGCACAACAAAGGAAACCATTAGCAAAATGAAAGGGCAGACTGTTGAATGTGAGAAGATATTTGCAAGTCATATATCCAATAAGGGTTAATATCCAAAATATACGAAGAACTCCTACAACTCAATGACAAAAAAACAAAAAGACCAAAAACCCAGTCTGATTAAAAAATGGGCAGAGGGGATGCCTGGCTGGCTCAGTGGATTGTGACTTCAAGCCCCAGGTTGGGTATAGAAATTACTTACTTTACTGAATGAGTACAGAACTTACTTTACTGAATGACAGAGGACTTGAGTAGACATTTTTCCAAAGAAACATACAAGTGACCAAGAGGTACATGAAAAGATGCTCAACATCACTAATCCTCAGAGGAATGCAAATCAGAACCACAATTTACTTCATTCTGGTTAGAATGGCCATTATAAAAAAAAAAAAAAATCAGTGTATGTAAGGATGTGGAGAAAAGGGAACCCTTGTAACTGGGTAAGAATGTAAACTGGTACATACACTATGGAAACCAGTATGGAGGTTCCTCAGAAAATTAAATAGAACTACCATATAATCCAGCAGTTCTACTTCTGGTATTATCAGAAAACAAAAACATTAACTCAAGATCTATGCACCCCCATATTCACTGCAGCATTATTTACAATAGCCAAGTAGGGAAACAGCCTAAGTGGATGAGTGGATAAAGGGATTGTTGTAGAGATACACAGTGGAATATTATTCAGCGGTTAAAAAAGTGAAACCTTGCCATATCCAACACTATGATGCCTCAAGGTCATCATGCTAAGTGAAACAAACCAGACAGAAGAATACTGTATGATAGCTTATATGTGAGTCTAAATTTTAAAAACAAAAAACAGGCCTGTAGATACAAAGAAAAGACTGGTGCCTGCCAGAGACTGGAGTGCAGATGGGAGAAATAGGTGAAAGGTGTCAAAAGGTTAAAAAAAAAATTGACTAAAAGCTAAAAACTTTTTAATTAAGAAAGAAGATTGCGGGGTGCCTGGGCAGCTCAGTCGAGCCTCTGACTCTTGATTTCAGCTCAGGTCTTGATCCCAGGGTGAGGGGATCAAGCCTTGCATCAAGGTCCGTGCTGAGCATGGAGCCTGCTTAAGATTCGCCCCCCTGCTCACATGCACTCAATAAATTAATTTAAAAAGATAGTACCTGTAGTTGACAATGTATTAAATACACTTAGAAATTTGTTAAGAGCATGGATCTCTTGTTAAGTGTTCTTTCCAATTAAAAAACAAAATCTAAGAGCTCCCCTGATGGACAGACAGGGTAGTAGGAAATCCTCAGCACACCTTTCCCACACAACTTAATAAAGGTCAGAATAGCCAAGAGTCAAGAGCCCCTTCCCCTACAGAAATGCTACTAAGAAAAGATAGCACCGAAAGGTGGGAACAGCAGCTTAGTGACCACAGACCAGCTCTACCAGGTTGATAGTCCTTTACTTTGCCCACATTCTGTAGCCATTTCAGGAAATAATCCTTCTGTGCTTCAGTTTCCACATCTGAAAAAAAGGGTTATCATAGCACCAACTTTGTAAGATTATTTTGAGGACCGAATGAGATAATGTATCAAAGACACAGAACACTGCCTGAGACAGAGCAAGTACTTAACATAAGTTATGACTTTGTCTGCAGGAACCGGAGTTTACTAAAGGAGGAAGACCCTGCCGTCCTGATCTCTGAGGTCCTGAGGAGGAAGTTTGCTCTGAAGGAAGAAGATCTTAGTAGAAAAGGAAACTGACAGAACTCAGCTCTGCACATCCAGTCTCATGCTCCTGGAATTCCTTCAATAGCTGCCTTCCTCACCACAGACCTTTCTGCCTCACAGTTAGAAATCTCTTTGCAGAGGTCTTGTGGGAAGCTAGAGCTCCGACTGAAAGGGAAAAGTTGGATTACGCTTCCTTTGCTTCAAACCTTAGCAGACGCTAAGGCGTGTTTTGCACTGAGACACTTGTTACAGATAAATGTATAGGTTGGAATGTTTCCGTCTAAAGGATGAGATAGAAGTTTGGCTTTTCCTGCCTCTGTGTGAAAATCACTTCTAAATGAATGGCTTACTTCACTGCATTAGACCCCATAACTGGTCTCACTGGACACTTTGTACCCAGCTATCACTCTCAGCGGCTTCCTTCCAGCAGAGCAGGGCTGAGGGGAGGGGGGCTGTGTTTGTATGTGTCGACAGGGCAAGGAAAATCTTATGCTGCTCCATCATAACCGGACACCAGTGCCCAGCAATCACCCTCTCCCCCTTCCAACACCTAGACATAGAGGTCACACCTCTGGACCAGCTGACACTTGGGCTGCTGCTGGGAGGCCTGGGCTGCTTTTTTCTTAAATATATTTTGTAATACTCTACAGCCAGATCTACCCTCCTAGGCCCTGGGCCCTCAGGGCTTCCACTGATTGAAAACGCTTTCTCTTCCATGGACTAATAGGAAAGAGAAATGGGGAGGAGAAAAGAGTACCATCTTTCTTCCAGGCCCGTGACTGCTCCTTTGCGTTGGGCCAAGGTTTGTACCTACCACACCATGCATGACTCAGACGCCCTCAGGTCCCTTTCTCTACGGTATGTATCCTGTGTGTGTTTGGGTTGAAGCACTACCTGACATTAAATGAAGGATATGGAGAGATACTGTATCTGCTGTCTGTCTCGGAGCTGTGACCACCTTGTATCTGCATGGGTATATGATTCCTATTAATTTTAAGGTATGTGAACTTTCATAAAAAGTGGCTTCCCCTCTTTTCTCATAAAGTCCTGCCTATATAAAAGAAAACTTCTGTAAGGAGCCTCATGACTCCTTCTGTAGGGATTTTACCCAAACTCTTAAAAGCAGTTCCATCTTATAACTTGCACACTTGCCCCCTAGAGGCTGTTTAAGCCTCTTAAGGTAGCACACCTGCAACATGGGAGACTTCCACCTGGTGGGTAACATCTTGACTAAAACGCAGGTGTTGGGTGGGACCCTGGCAGTGACCGAGCATATACTATTAAAAAGTTGCTTTTCTAGAAATAAAATGGTAATGTTTTAATTACCAGCAGAGTCCGCTTATAAAGTCATTTATTTGGATTCACAGTTTTTACAAAGGGTGTTCTCATCCCTTGTAGAAGAGTGGTTTAATCACATCTGGATTGTTACATAACTCCGGCTTTTTAGGGAGATGTTTAAACAGCAGAAGATGTTAAAATGCTATAAAACCCCCACAAAAATAAGCAGAAAGCAGAATGATGGTGGGTTTTTTAAAAATCTATCCTCTCTGCCCCCATACATCTGGGTTGAGGAGCTTTGCCTTATCACCTCAGAAAGGTGTCTGGAATAACGGTCCCAAGGTTGAGCGGGCAAGCTAACACAGATTAGAACACACATCCATGAGAAGCCGCGTTGCATCAGGCATCTGAAGGCACAGAGGTGGCTCCGGGCTGAGGAGGGACTCTAGTGGATGGTAAGTACCTGCGCTGCCTCCTCACTGTTCATCACAGACTTGCACAAGTTTACCAGCCACCTCTTCCTCAGGGAAAGGCACCATCATACCATCTCAACAAGTGGCCCCACTTGCTTATTTATACCACGAAAATAATAATTCCATCTCTTGCCTCCTTCCCGCCCACACTCCCAAGCTCCCCACCCCAAAATTTGCCTACAGCTATGTCATTTTGAGATACTTTTAGAACCAAACCGTCTTAAAGACATTTAGACTTGGTGCCTGATAACTTGATTACCCTCAGAGTCCTGGGTAAAGAGCAAATCAGGCTGCAGATTTAACTGAGTGGGCGTCTCCTGGCACTGAGCCCGGGGGCTGCCACGAAACTGCCCTAAGCCCCGATTCTGGTTGTTGGTTACGTCTCGGAAAGGAGCTCTAGAGTTGTGGGCAATGACCCGCTGGCCCTGAGAATCCTCGGTAAAAAGCTGACTCCAAGAGTCCTTGTCATTCTTTTCACTGTCCCAAGAAAATACAGGGACAGGACAAGGGCTTTGTTTCACTGAGTCCGTGTTTTCCCCGTTCCTGGAATCCCTGTATGTGTGAAGGAGGACGGGCGCCTGTCTGGTTTCTTTGGGAGACACCTTTTCTGACTTAGTCTTGTCCAAAGGCTGGCGCTTGCCCCCAGGTGGTTTAATGTGTCTCTCCACACCCTGATAGCTCTTTTTCTTAGATCCATGACGCGATTCCCTTTTCCAGGAAGAATCTCTCTCTTTCTCCTTTTGGTCCAGCGAGCAAGAACCTTCCAAGTTCTTGGTGAAGGAACGAGACGGAGAGGCTTTACTCTTCCCAGCACAGACTAAGGGGTCAGGCTGGAGCAAAGACAGCACAGTCAAAAATGGCGTTCCCGTTCTGTGGGGGCCAGAAGCGTGGAGGGACTGTGGAGAAAGTCCAGCTTCCTGGGTGTCTGCAGGGGTTGAAGTGGCTAACGGGGTTGCGAGGCAATCACCCCCTAGGCCCTGGATCAGATGGTCTAGCTTGGTTACATCTTTCTTAGACTCTCTGTTGGTCTGACTTTCTAAAGGAGAAGAAACATTCCTCTGGCCACCACCAATTGTCCTTCCTAGTAAAACAGACATGAACAAATATTATTCTGCAGGAAAACTCTGCCCTGAGCAGGATTTAGCAGGCTTTTTCTGAAATCCGTATCAGCTATCATTACCTAATGCAGGGGTCTTCGACTTGTCACACAACTTTATAGCTGATCTTCCTTTTGATTTCTACATTCTCCAAAATGATCTTTCTAAAACACAGGCCTCATATTCTGCCACTCCTATATATGAATGCTTCCAGTGATCTACCTAATAGGATCAAACATGGTAGGTATACTCAGACCACACAGCCTACTTTTCTGGCTGTGTGGGGTTTGTTAAAAAGGGCACATCAGTTTGGCTTTTGTTTTTTATTTAACATGGTTTCTGCTAAATAGTGATTGTGGCTAAATATGTATTCCTCAATATCGTCCTTTGAGAAGTATGTGAAACTCAATTTTGTAAGATCATAAAGATCACGTTAACCGTCGAACTCTAAGAAACCCTCTGGTGACAGTGCAAAGAACATCAAGTGCCCCACTGTGCAAACATTTCATGGGAGAGGGAGTAAAGACCATTAGGATGCTAAGTCAACCAGCAGGAAGGACAATAAAAAGAAACTACTAACATCCAGCCTATCCAGCCTGACCATCTGATCAGGCATGGAATGGATCCTGTACTGCCTTGGTGAATTACACGGAATTCCCCATGCCCCATTATACCAAGATCTAATTACAAACAAAGCTGAACGATTTCCTCTTTCCTTTTCCAACAGGAATTATACTGCAGAAACCATGTTTTGTGAAAGATTTCTCAAGTTTGCCTACGAATTCAATAGATTATAGAACATACCAGCATTTTGAAATAGGAAAAACTCAGCCCTTGTTACTTAAAGCAAAAAGTTGCTTATTTTAAGTTACTGTTTGGGGCAGGAAGAGTGAATTTAAGATTTATGCAATGCAGGGGAACCTGGGTGGCTCAGTTGGTTGGGCATCCAACTTCGGTTCAGGTCATGATCTCACGGTTTGTGGGTTCAAGCCCCACATCGGGCTCTGTGCTGTCAGCTCAGAGCCTGGAGCCTGTTTCAGATTCTGTTGTCTCCCTCTCTCTCTGACCCTCCCCTGCTCATGCAGTCTGTCTGTCTGTCTCTCTCTCTCTCAGAAATTTAAAAAAATTAAAAAAAAAAAAAAGGTTTATGCAATGCAATCCTGGGAATCAGAAGAGTTAGAGCTCTCCCAGCACCCTCTACCTGGTAGATACCCTGCTCTGTAAGCCCCAGCCTGCTCTGAGGCAGCTCATCTTCTGAAAAGGGACATGTAAGCAAAGAACTGCCAAAGGATGATGACACACTGTATGCCAGCCTTTCTAACAAAAAATCATGTTTTGACTAATTTGAGAAGCTTTATACAGAAATATTATTAAATAGTCTTACACAGACTGTTCACTGTGGCCAATCCAAGACCTAACTAATTGGCAGGTCGGCTCACCTGCACACCCCAACTCCCAAATTACACCCTTCTCCTCACTGCTCTGCCAGGAAATACAAATATTTAATACTAGACTGAATAAGCTGGAATGAGAAAATGTTGGTAAAAGTATGTACATATTGCTTTGCCAAAGGGGAGGTTTTGTTGTGTTTTATAACACAACCTCTTCTGATAAGTCCGCTAAGTTTAACACGATGCGCTGGTGTCCCCAATTCTCATAACCGGCCAGCGTAGGAACATGCACATGTTCCTTTTTGCTCCCTGGGGATCCCCAGGCGGGCCACCATACCTGGCTGCAAGGCGAAGAAGGAAGCGATGCTCGTCTGCCGAATGCCTGCAGGTGGAATTTTTTGAGTAAAGGAAATCTTAGCCTTTTTTTCTCCCGGAAAATGTGTTAGCATTTTGGTGTTTGGCTTCATTAAATGTGTCTGAGAAGAGGGAGAAAAAGAATAATAAAACCTATTAATATCAAATAGGTTTGATATTTGACATCTGTCCTGCCAGACAGGACAGACTGAACAGTGATCCCCACAGAACCATCTGGACCCTCTTGTCCCACCCCACCCCTTCTCTACGTACTTTTGCTGCACATCATCATCTACCATCTCCCGCCAGACTGATATTTCTCTCGGGAAAGCACATATTCCAACTATGGCCCAATCTTTCTGCTTCCCCATGGAAATCAGTCAGGCTGACTAAACAAGTAGGATTTGTTGAAAGAGTTTCAGGGATACTCTCATATTTAAAGACAATTAATGATTCTACAGCAGCAGCAGTTGACGCGTTTTTAAGTGGTTTTCAAATAGTCACATCTGGTTAAGAGCGTGGCTCCACAGTCACACAGCTTGGGTTCAAATCCATCCCAATTCTGCCACTGCTACTTAGTAACTGTGTGACGTTCTGCAAATTGCTTAATCTAGTCTCATTCTCATGTGTGAAATGGGGACAGTAAAGTACCTATTCCATAGGCTGTTATGAGGATTTGTCGAATAATTCACATAAAAGGCTTACACACAGTTCCTGCAGCTCATACTAGTTGGTTATTACTATGAAACAGCCAGTCTTACACACATTCAGCCAGAACGTGTACCACAGAGATTTGGGAACTAAGTTTTGTCAACTAACTATAAATATAACCTCAGCTTTATTTAGTGTGATTTGGTTTTGTTTCCACTTGCTTGTCATGAAATGCCTGAGAAGTAACCCTGAGGACAGGGATATATATTCAATTCAGTTTGGCGTGAAAACCAAAGAAGAAATAGGTTTTGCCAACATTCATGCTGCAAGTTGGAAACAGGTCTGAAACTTGAACCCAAATTATTAATTCTAGCCCAAAGATGACTTCATTTTTACATTTGGAAACTAAAATATACTTTAAGTGGATGAAAACATAAAGAAATCCTTGGTATAAGACTCACTTTGACTTGCAATACTGGTGTGGAACTTTCCCTTCCACTATACAAAACAAGAAAACTGGGTAAGATACATGAGACAGGTGATTTTAGACGGTGGACAACAGGTATTGCATTGGACTGTGAGCCCTGAGAGAAGTAAAACAAATGAGGTGAGCCCTATGATGACCCTGGCTTTCTTCCCAGAATCACCTGCACTGCATTGTTGATTAAATATATGGAGACTAGAATTTGTAGAAACTGAGGTGGCCACTCCTCCTCTCAAATTCTGAAGGCCATATTCCCTCACCTTGAACTTGGGAAGATTTTTGTGATTGACCAATAAAATATGATAGAAGTAACACTACATGGTTTCCAAAACTAGGTCATAAAACTGCCATGCACTTGTGTCTTGCTTTCTTGGAATGCTCATTCTTGGAACCTGGCCACCATGCTATGAGGAAGCCCAAGTAGGCACATGGCTCTCTAAATTTTATGAGACACATCCTAGATATGAGAAATTAGGTGTGATAGTATGCCAACAAGTATTTTAACACCTATGTGCTAAGGCACTGGGAATATACTGATGAACAAAACAAAAACAGACTGTTTCTGCCCTGGTAAAGCTTAGAGCTTATGGGGAAAAAAACAGACTAATAATACATAGTTACTTAAATGACTTACAAGAATGCCAAGTCTTACCCCACAGAAATATAAAGGATTGTAAGATTATTATGAAAAAGTATAGGCCAACAAATCGGACAACCTAGAAGAAATGGATAAATACTAGAAACATATTACCTCCCAAAACTGAATCAGGAAGAAACAAAATTTGAACAGATGGATTACCAGCAATGAAGTTAAATCAGTAATCAAAAAACTCTCAACAAACAAAAGTCCAGAAACAGATGGCTTCACAGGTGAATTCTGGCAAACATTTAAAGGAGAGTTAATACCTATTCCTCTCAAATTATTCCCAAAAAATAGAAGAGAAACAAAAACTTCCAAGTTCATCTTATGAGGGCAGCATTACTCTGTTATCAAAACCAGATAAAGGCACTACAAAAGCAGACAACTACAGACCAATATCTCTGATGAACACAGATGCAGAAATCCTCAACAAAATATTAGCAAACCAAATCCAACAATACATTAAAAAAATCATTCAGCACAATCAAGTGGGATTTATTCTTGGGATACAAGAGTGGTTCAATATTCACAAATCGATCAATGTGATATATATATGTATATATATCACATCAATAAGAGAAAGAATAAAACCATATGATCATTTCAGTGGGGTGCCTGGGTCGCTTAGTCAGTTAAGCATCCGACTTGATTTCAGCTCAGGTCACGATCTTGTGGTTTGTGAGTTCAAAGCCCTGCGTTGGACTCTGCTCTGACAGTGCAGAGCCTGCTTGGAATTCTCTCTCTCTCCTTCTTTCTCTTCCCTTCTCCTGCTCATGCTGTCTCTCTCAAAATAAACTTTAAAACAAAGTCATATTTCAATAAATGCAGAAAAAGCATTTGACAAAGTACCACATCTATTCATTACAAAAACTCTCAGAGAAGCAGATTTAGAGGGAACAAAACATAATAAAGGCCATATGAAAAACCCACAGCTAACATCATGCTCAATGGTGAAAAACTGACAGCTTTTCTCCTAAGGTCAGGAACAAGGCAAGTGTCCACTCTCACCACTTTTATTCAACACAGTACTGGAAATCCTAGCTTCAACAATCAAACCAAAAAAAAGAAAGAAAAAAAGAAAAAAGAATAAAGACATCCAAATTGATAAAGAAGAACTAAAACTTGCACTATGTGCCGATGACATGATACTATATATAGAAAATCCCAAAAACTCCACCAAAAAACTACTACAACTGATAAATGATTTCAGTAAGGTTATAGGATACAAAATCAATGTACATGATACAAAATCAACGTGCAAAATCTGTTGCATTTCTATACACTAATAGCGAAGCAGCAGAGAGAGAAATTAAGAAAGCAATCCCATTTACAACTGCACCGAAAATAATAAAATACCTAAGAATAAGCAACCAAGGAGGTGAAAGACCTATACTCTCAAAATTATAAAACACTGTTGGGGGCACCTGGGTGGTTCCGTTGGTTAAGGTTAAGCATTTGACTCTTGGTTTCGGTTCAGGTCATGATCTCACAGTTTGTGAGTTCGAGCCATGCATCAGGCTCTGTGCTGACAGTGCAGAGGCTGCTTGGGATTCTCTCTCATTCTCTCTCTCTCTCTGCCCTTCCCCTGCTCATGCTATAAATAAACAAACAAACAAACTTAAGGGGCGCCTAGGTGGCTCGGTTGGTTGGGCATCTGACTTGGCTCAGGTCATGGTCTTCGATTCATGAGTTCGAGCCCTGCATCAGGCTCTGTGCTATCAGCACAGGTCCTCCTGCTTCAGGTCCTCTGACCCCCTCTCTCTCTGCCCTCTGCCTGCTCATTCTCGTTCTCTAAGATAACATTAAACCAAATTTTTTAAATAAACTTAAAAAAAAACACTGATGAAAGAAATTAAAGACGACACATGGGGCGCCTGGGTGGCTTAGTCGGTTAAGCGTCTGACTTTCTCTTAGGTCATGATCTCGCGGTTCGTGGGTTCAAGCCCCGCGTCGGGCTCTGTGCTGACCGCCAGCTCAGAGCCTGGAGCCTGTTTCAGTCTGTGACTCCCTCTCTCTCTGACCCTCCCCTGCTCACGCTCTCTCTCTCTCTCTCCTAGAAATAAATAAAACATTTAAAAAAAAAAAAAGAAATTAAAGACGACACAAACAAAAAGATACTCCATGCTCATAGATTACAGGGACAAATAGTAATAAAATGGCCATACTACCCAAAGGAATCTAAAGATTTAATGCAATTCTTATCAAAATACCAACAGTTTTTTTCCACAGAACTAAAACAAACAATCCTAAAATTTGTGTAGAACCAAAAAAGACCCTGAATAGCCAAAGCAATCTTGAAAAAGAAAAACAGAACTGGAGGTATCACAATCCCAGATTTCAAGTTACACTACAAAGCTGCAGTAATCAAAACAGCATGGTACTGGCACAAAAACAGACACAAAGATCAACAGAATAAAACAGAAAGCCCAGAAATAAACCCACAATTATATAGTCAATTAATCTTCAACAAAGGAGGCAAGAACATGCAATAGGAAAAAGTCTCTTCAACAAATGGTTTTGGGAAAACTGGACAGCTACATGCAAAAGAATGAAAATGAGGGGCGCCTGGACGGCTCAGTTGGTTAAGTGCCTGACTTCAGGTCAAATCATGATCTCACAGTTTTGTGTGTTTGAGCCCTGCATCAGGCTCCATGCTGACAGTGCGGCCGGCCTGCTTGGGGTTCTCACTCTCTCCGCCCATCCCCTATTCGTGCTCTCTCTCTCAAAATAAATAAATAAACTTAAAAAAAAAGAATGAAAATAGACTACTTTATTACACCATACACAAAAATAAACTAAAAATGGATTGGGTTAAAGACCTAAACGTGAGACCTGAAACCATAAAAATCCTAGAAGAGATCACAGTAATTTCTCTGATAGTAGCTATAAATATTTTTCTAAATGCCTCCTGAGGCAAGGGAAACAAAAGCAAAACAAAAATAAACTATGGGGACTATATCTAAATTAAAAGCTTCTGCATAACAAAGGAACCTATCAACAAAACTAAAAGACAATCTACCTAAGGGGAGAAGGCATTTGCAAATGCAAATATCCAGTAAAGGGTTAATATCCAAAATATATAAAGTAGTTATATGACTCAACACAAAAAAAAACAAAACCCTCAAATAATCCAATTAAAAAATGGGCAGAAGACCGGAACAGACATTTCTCCAAAGATATACAGATGGCCAACAGACATGAAAAGATGCTCAACATCACTCACCATCAGAGAAATGCAAATCAAAACTAATGACATTACCTCACACCTGTCAGAATGGCTAAAATAAAAAACACAAGAAACAACAGGTGTTGGCAAGAATGTGGAGAAAAAGGAACTCTTGTACACCCTGGGAATGCAAACTGGTGCAGCCACTGTGGAAGACAGTATGAAGACTCCTCCAAAAATTAAAAATAGAACTACTGTGGGGCGCCTGGGTGGCTCAGTCAGTCAAGCCTCTGACTCTCGACTTCAGCTCAGGTCATGATCCCATGGGTTCGTGAGATGGAGCCCCACATAGGGCTCTGCACTAACAATGCAGAACCTGCTTGGGATTCTCTCTCTGCCCCTCCCCTGCCCACTCTCTCTCTCTCTCTTTCTCTCTAAATAAACATTTTTAATAAAAACAAAACGAAACTACCAGGTTGCCTGAGTGGTTCAGTCAGTTCAGTGTCTGGCTCAGCTCAGGTCATAATCTTGCAGTTCTTAAGTTCGAGCCTGTATCAGGCTCACTTCTGTCAGCACAGAGCCACTCACTCCCCTCTTCCTCTGTCCTTCCCCAATTTGTGTGCTCTCTTCCTCTCTCAAAAATATACATTAAAAAAAAATTTTTTTTAAAGAACTACACAATGATCCAGTAATTACACTTCCGGGTATTTATCCAAAGAATACAAAAACACTAATTCAAAAGGATATATGCACTACTATGTTTGTCTCAGCATTATTTACAATAGCCAACTTATGGAAGCAGCCCGAGTGTCCACTGATAGATGAATGGATAAAGAAGATGCAGTTGCGCATATATATATATATATATATATATGCAATGAAATATTATTCTGCCATAAAAGAGGATGAAATCTTGCCATTTGCAACATGGACAAATCTAGAGAGTATAATACTAAGCAAAATAAGTCTATAGAAAGACAAATACCATATAATTTCACTCATATGTGAAATTTAAGAAACAAAACAAATGAACAAAGGAAAAAAAGACAAACCAAACAACAAACTCTTGACTATAAAGAACAAACAGATGGTTATGAGAGAGCAGTTAGGTGGGGGGTGCTGGGTGAAAGGGATGAAGAGTACACTTATCTTGATGAGCACGGAGGAATAATACATAAGATGCTGAATCACTGAAACTAATTTACCACTTAGCTATACTGGAATTAAAGTTTTTTAAAAATACAAAGTCCTACAAAGCAGACTTGTAGAAAACTACAAATTATCAGAAAACAGTAAGACCTCAATTAGCAAAACATCTGGGAAGGAAGCTTTTCACCGAGTCAGCCATCGCTGTGAGAGTAGGACATTCTTTCCTCAGGTCAGAGCAGTATTAAGAGTGACACTGCCGCCCTCGGTTATGACTCCCTTACAAGACTCACGGCTTTAAGGAACTATGTTTATCTCAATGAAATGAGGGAGCACAGGCCATCAGGAACTGAGGGGACCCAGGTATGGTCCTTCCGCTGATCATCCTTACCTCAGAACAGATCCAATCCCTGTGTGTATATCACGCAGTGTAAGAAAGCCTATCTAAAAGGCATAGGGTTCCTACAGGACCGGACCCCTTGGTAAGCCACGCCCTAGGTATTAACAATTCCTACCCTGCAAGAATGCCTCAAAGAATCTAACTTCGAGAAATACATGCCCTCCAAACCAAAGCATCTCGTGTCCGTTGGCACTGTCACATTCGTGGTCCCATGTGGCAGGAGTAACGGACCTCCTACCATCCTGGGGCCCCTGCTATTCCTGCTATCAGAAGGCTCCCCTACAGTGTATTCCTACAGAGAACAATGCTTTTTTCGCTGCAAATCACCCCAAAAGTGTGGCCCTTTCTTAAAGACTACTCTCAAAGCAGATCTGGGATCATAGAATTCACCCTTCTATTACATGTTCGTGCTTTCATGGCATTTAGGTTCAATTTAGACCTCATTCTACTTTTATCTCTTCTGATGATTCATCTTGCAAGTCTGTCTTAAAGTTCTGCTTTCAAACCAATTTAATTCCCCCTTTTTACGATTCATATGGCCTTCAAGTCTAGGATATAATTTGACCCAACTTAATTTTCATTATGGTCACTAGTCTTGGATGTATGAAATCTCATTATCCTTATATACTGACAGCTTTGAAAAATATGAACGCACATGCTTAATTCTTTTTGCTCTTCTTCTTCTTTTATGCTTCTGAGATCCCATAGTCCTCCCTTCCGACTTCTCCAAGTCCCCCTCCTCTTCAGGTCTCCACACAGAAAGCCTTTTCCAATCAGTCACTATCATGCCTTATCAAGTCAAGCGGAAAGTGATGCTAGCTAATAGGGACACCCACAGGAGGACTGTTTAAGAAGTCTGACCCAGAAAAGCTGCCAAAATTCCCCTCATCTCCAACATAAATGAGCTCGGTTGAGTGAGTAATAATAAAGTATTCATTCAAAACTTGCTTCAAGCCCTCCAAACCTGCGAAACAAATAACACACTATCCTAGTTCAGATATCATAAACTCTTGCCCAGTCCTAGACTATTACAATAGTTTAACTGGTCAGGCCCTCATCAGTACCTGTTTCCATCAGTCCCCCAGCCAATATCTAGATTAATCTTCTTGCAGTAAAACTGAACATACCATCTTGCTCAAACTCTGTCAATCATTTCTCTACTACCTTGTAGCATAAAGTATCAACTCTCAGGCTGCACACATTAATGATTCCGGTTTACCTTTTTCTCCATTTCCAAAACCCCTTTATGTATACTGCAGCCTAATACTCACCTACACGCCAGTTCCTATTATGGCCTCCACGTTCTTCATTTCTGTGTCTCACACAGAGGGGCCTTTTTCCAAACCCTAGTCTGAAATGCTACACATACTTCAGCTTAGCCCCAAGCACTCCGGATTCCAACCAGAGGTGACCTCTTCCCCTTACAAACCTGATATTTATTGCTTGGTATTTCAAGACTTACCTAACAAAATCCTGGTATCAACATTTGATTCACATACTTTTTTCCTGTCCTCCACAGAACTAGCTTAATGCATATAATAAGTATATATTCAATAAATATAAATAAACTCAATAAATATTTTAGGAAGAAGGTGGATATATAGGAAGGACACATTCTGGTTATGTTTTATGTATGTAACTACTCATTACATTTTCAACATCAACAGAGCTCTCAGAAAACATTAAGGCTTTTCCAAAACAGTGATCAAAGCCAAATTGAGCTCATCATTGTAATTGAGGTCACATAGGTCCAGAACACAGACTGGCTGAGAAGTACAACCATGGAAAACTAAAGGTCTTCCTCCCAAAGTAATCTAACAATACAAGATTTATTGCAAGAATCTTCTCTGGAACCACCTGGCATGGATTTTTCATCGAACCTAATGACAACTTCAACAAGGATAAGAGAAAATAGCTATTTCTTTTAAGTATCACAACTCCTAGACTGAAGACCTGATAGGTCGACCTCCATTAGCATTATCAAGTCTCAGAAAAAGAGTACCTCTTGCTAATGAGATTTTTCTCAAAGGATGTCACACATGCCAGATCATTGTAGTATGGTGTTTTCATACACATGATCGATTCTGCCCTAATAACACTATGTACTGAAGGTTTGTTTAAACTTCCTGATTTGAACTACTTCCAATACAGCAAGGGCTAAATGTGGCCCTCTCAATAGCAGAGATGATGGTCCCATACAAAAAGAAGAGCACTGTGCTCACTTAAATTGCAAAGCGGGTTCCTTCTGCTAGGAATTTACCCAAGGGATTCAGGAGTGCTGATGCATAGGACCACATGTACCCCAGTGTTTATAGCAGCACCCTCAACAATAGCCAAATCATGGAAAGAGCCTAAATGTTCATCAACTTACGAATGGATAAAGATGTGGTTTATATATACAATAGGATACTACTTGGCAATGAGAAAGAATAAAATCTGACCATTTACAGCAACATGGATGGATCTGGAGGGTATTGTGCTAAGCGAAATAAGTCAGTCAGAGAAAGACAGATACCATATGCTTTCACTCATATGTGGACCTGGAGAAACTTAACAGAAGACCATGGGGGAGGGGAAGGGGGGAAAAAGTTACAGAAAGGGAGAGAGCTAAACCTTAAGAGACTCTTGAGTGTTGAGAACAAGCTGAGGGTGAATGGGGGGTAGGGGAGTGGGGTGGGTGGGTGGTGGGCATTGGGGAGGGCACTTGTTGGGATGAGCACTGGCTGTTATATGGAAACCAAATTGACAACAAATTATATTTAAAAAAAAAAGGAAAGCAAGTGCCTTAAATAAAATGCAATGGAGTAGAAATCCCCACTCTGGAACAAATCCCCAAGTCTCCCAGAAGGTGTCAACTTTGTGAAAAGAAGTATTACTCTGTGTGTGTGTGTGTGTGTGTGTGTGTGTGTGTGTGTGTGTGTGTGTATACACACAATATATAGAGTTGACTCTTGAACAATGTGAGGGTTAAGGTCACCAACCCTCCCACACAGTTGAAAATCCACACACAACTTTTGACGCCTCAAAAACTTAACTACTAATAGCCTACTAGTGACCAAAAGCCTTGATGATAACACAGTCAAATAACACATACTTCATACATTAGATGTATTCTTACGATAAAGTAAGCTAGAAAAGAGAAAATAAGAAGATAATAAGGAAGAGAAAATAAATTTACAGGACTGTACTGTACTTATCAAAAAAACCCAGATAAATGGACCCATGTAGTTCAAACCTGTGTTGTTCAAGCCTCAACTTTACACACAATCAACCTGTTATATCTATTCTATTCTCCCAATTTCCAAACATTATTTCAAGACTTTTTTTTTCTTTTTTCTCTATAATCATCTACTTACTCAGGTGCCAATTTCTAGCTCTTAAGTGTAAAAAGAACTAAAGGGAAAATGCAAAGGTCCCTGAAAAAAAGAGACACACCAAGGGCTGCAGATAACTGGACCAAAGCCATCGTTTAAAAACATTTAAGAGACGTCCCAACTCCTGCCAAGCCCACATTTAGGTCCTTTTTTGTTTTTTAAAGTGTTTGTTTATTTGTTGAGAAAGAGCGAACTTAAGTAGGGGTAGGGGTATGTGGGCAGAGAAAGAGGGAGACAGACTCCCAAGCAGGTTCTGAGTTGAGTGTAGAGCCCGAAGAGGGGCTTAAACCCACAAACCATGAGATGATGCCCCAAGATCAACCCAAGAGTCAGACATTCAACCAACTGAGCCACCTAGGCTTCCCATGGGTCCTTCTTGAGCATAACCATGCTTTAAAGATATAACTATAGAGATCAATAATCCACCAAAAATAATAATTTAAACTTCTACTATTCTAGATTAGGCCCTTGTTATTTCATGCCTAAATGTCTGCAATATCCTCCAAACTCCTCTAGACTTTCAGCATACCACTTACTTTCATATAAGCACAACTGGGCTCATCTTCTTCGAGATCATTATGTCAAATGCCTTCCATGAATTTCCAACATGGTACTAGTTTACCTCCTAATCTCACCTTCAGTTCCCCTACATTTATCCTACAATTTAACCAGACTAAGTTACTCCCTATGTAGTAAAAGAACCTTATCCAAAGAGAAGCCTGGCCTTTACCCTCAGCTCCTGAGAGGTAATCTCTTTGTTTTTGGAATGTCCTGCCTTATAAGAATGTCTGTTTATGGGAGGTCTTGGGCAGTACCAGATAGTCTATGCTAACAAAGTGACCTATGGTAGGAGCTCTGGACCATGCAGTATGAGCTTGACCTTCATAGGAGCTAGCAACTACGGTCAGCCACATAAGTAGTCAACCATGTCTACACAACCAAACCCCAATAAAAACTCTGGATTCCAAGGCTCAGTGAGCTTCCATGGTTGGCAATACTGCGTACTGTCACACATCATTACTAGAAGCAGCTGGGATGTCCAATATGCTACCAGCAGAGGACACTTGCAAGTTTCTCACTTTGAATTTTCCTAGACTCTGCCCTGTGTGCTTAAAATTCCCCTAAAACCTGCCTCAGTCAATTTTTAAGAAAAAAAATTTTCAATGTCTATTTAGTTTCGAGAGAGACAGATCATGAGCATGGGAGGGGCAGAGAGAGAGAGACAGAATGTGAAGCAGGCTCCAGGCTCTAAGCTGTCAGCACAGAGACCAACATGGGGCTGAAACTCAAGAAGTGCAAGATCATGACCTGAGCCAAAATCAGATGCTTAACCAACTGAGCCACCCAGGCATCCATGCCTAAGCTGATTTTAATCTGTATCTCTTCACTGTTATAAATATGAGTTTAACATCATTCAGTAAGTTCTGTGAGTCATTCCAGCAAGTTATCAAACTTCAGAGTGGTCTCAGGATTCCTTGAACTTGCAGTTGGTGTGAGAAGTGAGGGTGGTCTTGGGGACTCCCTAAGTTTCACTCCTTATCTCACAAACAACTCTTAGATCTCTTGCCTCTGTGCCACTATTCATACTGTTCCTAGAATGCCTACTCCACTTTCATTGCTTTCCAATCAGATCCCACCCTTGCTTTCCGGGCTGTCTCAAATGTCATCTCTTCCACAAAGCCTTTCTTTTTAACAGCTCTGTAACAGATAGATATCTTTTTAACAGAGACATAATTCATATAACATCAAATACACCTACTTAAGTGTACAGTGAAGTGTTGTTTAATAGAGTTGTATAAACATCAACACAATCTAATTTTAGGACATTTTTCATTGTCCCAAAAAGAAACCCTGTACCCATTAGCGGTCATGCCCCGTTCCCACCCCAGTAGCCCCAGGAACAGGGATGGACTTTTGTCTCTAGAGATTGGTCTCCGCTGGACCTTCCATACACCCTACAGTAGCTTGTCTCCGGGACTGGCTTCTTCCACTGAAGGTGTCTGGAGGTGCATCCAGGTTGTAACATGCATATGTACTTTAGTCCCTTTTTACTGCCAGATAACATGCCACTGTTTAGATATACCCTTTCATCTATCCATTCATCATTGTCAGGCAGTTGGGCTGTCTTTACTTAGCTATTATGAGAAATGTTGCTACATTCAAACATTCACTCATTGGTGCACAAGTTTTTGTGTGAAAGTATCTTTCTGTATCTCAGGTATACACCCAAAAGGAGAAGTCACAGAAGAGGTCACAGGATAACTATGCTGAACGTTTTGGGGAACTGCCGAACCATTCTGCAAAATGCCTACACATTCATTGCTGGTTTTAAACGTGCACCAGCAATGAATGAGGATTCTAGTGTCTCCACAAGCTTGCTAACAGCTTGCTACTGTCTTTTTGATTACAGTCATCCTAGTGGGTATAAAGTGGTCTCTCCTCATGGTTTGATTTGCATTTCCCTAGTGACTAATGATATCAACTATCTTTCCGTATCTGAATAGACCTAGAATGAGAAATTAAATTAGTAATTTAAAAATTTCCAGCAAAGAAAAGTCCACTGTGTGCCACCTGAATTGGCTGAGAATTTTCAAAACCAGTCAACTCTAGGCTCCTCTGTTTAACAGGCTTCCTTTAGCTCCTGTCTCTCCCCTGACCCTTTGCTATAACCAGCAAGAAGAAACTAGGTAGCACCTTCAATGCTGCCTAGAAATCTCCTTAGCTGCATCACATCACCCAATTCCTTAGGTACATTCTCCACCTTCCACCTCACTACAGCCAACAGTAGCTGTAATAAACCTCCTGTCACTATGTAACAAGGATCTCCTTTCCTCTAATTTCCAGTAAGATTATTTCCACTTTCCTTTAAAGCCTCACCCACAGCCTCCTCAAAGGCCATCCTAGTTCTAAAATTAGTTTCTTAAGAGCTCTTCAAGCTTTCACTAGAATTCTCTTCAAAGTCCTTCCAGCTGCCACCCGCTGCCCCATTCCAAAGCCCCCACCCCCGTTTTAGGTTTTTGGGAGGCAGCACTCCACTGTCAGAACGAAAATCTGTAGGAGCTTTCTCTTGCTGCATTAACACATTGCCACAAAACTTAGCAGCGTAAAACATGATCTCACACCTCCTGTGTGTGGGGAATTTGAGAGCAGCCTATCTTGGTGGTTCTGGCTCAGACTCATTAGGTTGCATTTAAGACATCAACCAGGACAGCAATATACATTTTCAAGGTGGCTCACTCACACAACTGTTGGCGAACGCAGTGAAGTTCCACTACAGAGCTGCTTGTGTATCCGCACAACAGGACCGTTGACTTCCCCTAAAGAGACACGGAGACTGAAGCGGCGATGGCTGTTTATGACTTAGCCTCAGAATTCTAACATTAACTCTTCCATCACATTCTAGTCATTCTGAGTCACTAAGCACAGCCCACATTGGGGGGGGGGGGGCTGCTTAATCTCCACCTTTTAAAGGGAGGGGTATCAAAGAATTTGTGGACATATTTTTAAACCACCACTCCTTCACCCATAATAAAACATAATCTCGTCTTTCTCTAAATGCTTAGAATTTCCTCCAAGGCACTTCTAGTCTGTCTGACAGTTATGTGTGTACCTATCATATCCCATGCTCCCAGGACTGGAACCATCTCATCCACCTTTTTACCTTCTGAGGACACCTTACACGTGATGAAAAAACACGCTGGATCAAGAGTCAGAAGTCCTGGAATTAAGCCTTAGAGATGCACTTATTCCAATGTGATCTCGAGCAAATCTCTATCCTAACTTCAATTTCTTCGTCTGCAAAATGGAGATAATCTCACCTCCCTCACAAAGCTTACTGAGAAAGTCAAAAACATGTAAAAAAAAAAAAAAAAAAGCTTTACAAAACACAAGCCATTATATAAAGATCACATTGATAAACATTTGTTAAGTTATATTTACAGATCCTTGTCAGTATTACAGTACCAACGCTAATAGTGTTGCTACAATGGATTTCAGTATTATTAAGCCTACTCAGTTTCAGTGAAATACTTTTCTCTAGTTTTTTTAAATGTTTATTTACCTGAGAAAGAGAGAGACAGAGAGAAGAGTAAGAGCAGGAGAGGGACAGAGAGAAAGGAAGACAGAATCCAAAGAAGGCTCCAGGCTCTGAGCTGTCAGCACAGACTCCAACACATGGCTCGAACTCATGGACTGCAAGATCATGACCGGAGCCAAAGTCAGTGGCTCAACCAACTGAAACCCCAGGAACACCTTCACTTTTTATTATTTTTTACAAATAGTTTATTGTCAAGTTGGTTTTCATATACCACCCAGTGCTCATCCCCAAAGTGCCCTCCTCCATGTCCATCCCCCCCTCCCCCCCACATCCATCAGTCCTCAGTTTTTCTCATCATTCAAGAGTCTCTCATGGTTTGCCTCCCTCCCTCTCCCCCACTATTTCCCCCCTTCTTCTCCCCCATGGTCCTCAGTTAAGTTCCTCCTAATCCTCCTATACGTGCAAACATATGGTAACTGTCCTTCTCTGCCTGACTTATTTCACTCAGCATAACACCCTCAAGGTCCATCCATGTTGCTACACATGGCCAGATTTCATTCTTTCTCATTGCCATGTAGTATTCCATGGTATAGATAAACCGCATCTTCTTGATCCATTCGTCTGTTGATGGACACTTAGGCTCATTCCATGTTTTGGCTATTGTTGAGAGTGCTGCTATGAACATTGGGGTACATGTGCCCCTATGCATCAGCACTTCTATATCCCTTGGGTAAATTCCTAGCAGTGCTACTGCTGGGTCATAGGGGAGTTCTATTGTTAATTTTTTGAGGAACCTCCACACTGTTTTCAGAGGGGCGGCACCAGTTTACATTCCCACCAACAGTGTAGGAGGGTGCCTGTTTCTCCACATCCTCGCCAGCATCTAGAGTTCTCTGATTTGCTCATTTTAGCCCCTCTGATTCCCCTCACCTTTTTTTAAATCATATCAGCAAGTACTGGTGAGGGCTGTGGTTTTTTTGTTTTTTGGGGAGTTTTTTTTTTTTTTTGTTTAATTTACTTTAACTGCCATTTTACTAGAGGGCCCCAGGCCATCTTTGCTCTAAAAAGCTCAAAGTCATCAGAGTAAGACTCTGCAACTATAATCGTACCTAAAAGGTTTTATCTAAAAGCTCAGATGGATAAGTTCATTCACTCATTCGATCAATTTTTACTGAGTTCCTACTGTGCGCCACTGTTTGAAGGACTGCTTAAGGGAACTTTCATTCTAGTAGAGGAAGATAATAAATGAACAAGTAACTACGCAGTATGCAGTATTGTAGTATATCTGACGGTAAAGGCCTATAGAGACAAACAAAACACGACTAAGGTGTTAGGGAGTACAGGGAGTAGGGTATAAGTGAAAGGCATTTTCATGGTGGTTAAGAAGTGGACTCAATGTTACGCTGACATCCAAACAAATGAAAGAGCAGAGCCAAGCGGCACTGTAATCCCTATGCATTTCAAGTGCGGTGCATGAAAGTCCTTGCAGAGATTGCTTGGCTTGAAGGCCAGTAGGACTAGAACAGAGTGAGGCCGAGAAAAGAAGAGATGAGGTCTAAAATGTGTGAGAGGGAGCCTGCTTGGAATTCTCCCTCTCTGCCCCTTTCCCCCACTCACACTGTCACTTCACTGTCTCTCTCTCTCTCTCTCTCTCCAATAGAACAGAACAGATGAGATGAAATTGAAATTGAAATAAAAAATAAAACAAAATATAAAAAATATTTTAAATGTGTGAGAGGGCATACATGGCCAAATTCTCCCTTGCAAGCCTCAGGAATTCTGGGTTTTACCAAAGAGAGGAAACCACCAGATGGTTAAAATTAACACTGAGCAAAGGGTCACTCTCATTCTGACTCGGGCAGCAGGTAGAAAGAGGAGGAAATTATGAGATTCTAAACACAGTTGAAGGCAGAGGTGCCTGGGTGGCTCGGTTGGTTAAGCGTCCGACTTGGGCTCAGGTCATGATCTCACAGTTCGTGGGTTCGAGCCCAGCATTGGGCTCTGTGCTGACAGCCAGCTCAGAGCCTGGAGCCTGTTTCAGATTCTGTATCTCCCTCTCTCTCTCTGACCCTCCCCTGCTCACGCTGTCTCTCTCTCTCTCTCTCTCTCTCAGAAATAAATTTAAAAAAAAAATTTTTTTTTTTTTAAAATTTAAACACAGTTGAAGGCAGAATCCAGAGGATCTGCTGCTGGGCTGAGTGTTAGTAAAGCTGCGTGGGGGCATTCAGCGTTCCGCCAGGGCCGGCCGGGAACCACTGATGCCGCAGCCAGGATTTCTGACAGCTTTACATTCCGTCTCCTCAGTGAGGCCCACTTCTCCTTCTCTGCTGCATGTATTTCAAGGGTAAGAAACCTTATGCATTACAGGTGAAGAAGAAATAGAAATTATCTTTGAGTTAAAATGACATTTTAAATATAGTACACCTAAGAGACAGCAAATATACGAAACACATACTGAATCTTCTTTCCTCTTTATTGTCCTCTTAGAAATATTCCTCAATATTTTAATATAGAGGTAGCAAAGTTAAAATGCAAAATCTGAAAATCATGTAAATTAAGATGGCCTTTTCAAAAACTCATGTCTCACATGGAAAGTTCTCCATGTATTTAATGAAAGGTGAATAGCAGAACAATGTTTGATATAATCTCATTCGTGGGGAAAATGTATTTATTTATACACATAGAAAACGTTTCAAAGGATACCAGACTGTTAAAAGCAGATACCACTACATGGAGGAGGGCACTTGTTGGGATAAGCACTGGGTGTTATATGGAAACCAACTTGACAATAAACTATTAAAAAAAAAAAAAAAGTAGATACCACTAGTGAAACCTTTTGTTTTTTTACTCTTGTTTTGTGTGTGTGTATTTTTGTTTTTTTACTGAATACAACTCTATACTGATTTTTTTTTTTTTACAAACATCTATTACTCTCATAATAAAAAAAAACTGAAATGAAAACAAATACAGTATCCTCCATACCAAGGCCTAGGGAACGAGACCAAGCCTGCCATGGCTGTGGAACCAGGAGAGACGCAAACTCACTCCAAACATAGGCACCCACCTTCTGACGAGACTACAAATCCTTCCCCCCAGCTCCCACCCCCGTCTCTCCCCACCCTAAATTAGACAGTTAGGTTTCAAGATCAAGTGGGAAGGGGCATGTTTTCTAAAACACTGGCCACTAGCAGCTGCCATTGATGCCTGACATTAAAACTCAAACAACTGTGTGCCTATTTGATAGTTGCTCTAGGAAAATGCAGGTTTCTACATACTTTGAAAGGGAATCGTTAATACTTTGCTCTGGGCTGGAAGTCTTAAATAAAAGGGGAAAAGAAACTAGTCAGAGAACCAAAGTTTAATAAAAAAAATTTTAGGGACGCCTGGGTGGCTCCTGCAGTTGAGCATCTGACTCTTGATTTCAGCTCAGGTCATGATCTCGCAGTCGAGACGGAGCCCCATGCCGGGCTCCTGCACTGGGCTAGGCACAAAGCCTGCTTAAGATTCTCTCCCTCCCTCCCTCTACCCTACCCCTGCTCACCCAAGCATTTTCAAAAAAAAAAACCATTAACACACACCTCTCTCCATGCACATGCACCAAGACAAGGCCACGTGAGCTCATGCGGGACGGCAGCTCACAGTCTGCAAGCCAAGAAGAAAGTCTTACCAGGACTCAACCAAGGTGGCACCCTGATCTTGGGCTTCCAGGCTCCAGAACTGTGAGAACATGAATTCTGTTGTTTAAGCCACTCAGTCTATAGTATTTCGTTATGGCGGCCTGAGTAGATGAAGGCAAACAACTGCATACAATGGATACTATTCCGTATCATGGAATACTATATAGTCTTTACAAAGAATAAAGCAGCCATTTGTGAATGCATATGAAATAATACATAAGATGCAAGAGTGAGAAAAAGCAAGTTGCAAAACAACGTAGAATATGCTATTTATAAGGAAAAATATATATTGTATTTGCTTGTACATATACAGAGTATCTCTGGAAGGATAGACAAGAAAGTTGTGGCCTCTGAGATGGGCCAAGGATAGTTAAAAGTATTAAGGAGATATTTCACTGCATATCCCATACATTTCAAATTATATACCAGATAAATTATATTACCTACCCCAAATATATTTTAATATTTATTTTTGTGGGAAAGAGGGATAAGGAGCAAGCACAGGCACACACAAGCTGAGGAGGGGCAGAAGAGAGGGAGACACAGGATCCGAAGCAGGCTCTGTGCAGACAGCACAGAGCCCAACGCAGGGCTCGAACTCACAAACCATGAGATCATGACCTGAGCCAAAGTTTGACGCTTAACCGACTGAGCAACCCAGGTGCCACCACCCCTCTCCCGCCCCAAAAAAAACCATTTTCAAGTAAAAAAAAAATTTTTAAGGGACAGGTGGTTTATTTGTTATTTCTCAAAAAATGACTTTAGCGGGGGCACTTGGGTGGCTCAGTCAGTTAAGTGTCTGACTTTGGCTCAGGTCATAATTTCACAGTGTGAGTTTGAGCCCCACACTGGGCTCTGTGCTGACAGCTCAGAACCTGGAGCTTGCTTTGAATTCTGTGTCTGCCGTTCTCTATGCCCCTTCCCCACTCCATTCAGTTTCTCTCTCTCTCAAAAATAAACAAACATTAAAAACAATTTTTTTTACATGACTTTAGGGGCACCTGAGTGGCTCAGTCAGTTAAGTGTCCAACACTTGACTTCTGTTCGGGCCATGATCTCACAGTTAGTGAGAAGACGAAGCCTCACATAAAGCTCTGAGCTAACAGTGTGGAGCCTGCTTGGGATTCTCTCTCCCTTTCTCTCTGCCCCTCCTTTGCTCATACTCTCTCTCTCAAAATAAACAAACATTTTTTAAAAAATGACTTTAGAGACACCTGGGTGGTTCAGTCAGTTAAGTGTCTGACTTCAGCTCAGATTGTGATCTCTCACTTCGTGGGTTTGAGCCCTGTGTTGGGCTCTGCCCTGACTGCTCGGGAGCCTGGAGCCTGCAGCCTGCTTCAGATTCGGTGGATTCTGTCTCCCTGTCTTCGCCCCTTCCTTACTTGTTTTGCATTCTCTCTCTCTCTCTCTCAAAAATAAATAAATATATAAGCTCTAAAATAAATAAGAATAAAAAATTACTTTAGTTGTAAGACACTTTTTAACAGTCCTCAATTACTTTGTTCAGGAGATTGTAGTCACTGTAGGGGAACAAAATTTGCCAGTCCAAAATGTGTCTCTTTGGCATATGTATTATTTTAGACTGATTGAAAATATTTATTTCAGTTTATTTTTTTGAGAGAGTGAGAGACAGAGTGTGAGTTGGGGAGGGCCAGAGAGAGGGACACAGAATCCAAAGCAGGTTCCAGGCTCTGAGGTGTCAGCACAGAGTCCAACGCGAGGTTCGAATCCATGAACCATGAGATCACGACCCGAGCCAAAGTCAGACACTCAACAGAATGAGCCACCCAGGCACCCCTAGGCTGATTACTTTTTTTTTATGCCTATTTAGTTTTGTGAGAGAAACAGAGCATGAGTGGGGGAGGGGTGGAGGAGGGGCAAAGAGAGAGAAAGACACAGAATCCAAAGCAGGTTCCAGGCTCTGAGCTGTCAGCACAGAGCCCCACACAGGGCTCAAAACCACAAACTGTGAGATCATGACCTGAGCTGAAGTCAGACACCCAACAGAAAGAGCCACCCAGGCACCCCTATAGGTACATTTCTATACACTAATAAGGAGCTATCAGAAAAAAAATCCTGCCCGGCACCAGGATTTCATTTTATATAGACCTAAACCCCTAACACCATATATCTTCAAATCCCCCTTTCCCTCATGTCCATGAGTTAATGTTCACAGATTCACGGTCCCTTTGTGCATATCCATCACGCTTGTAAGCCTTCTGATCTTAATAAATATGGAGCAAGGACCCTTATTCGGGGCTCTTGTCTTCTCCTGGACATTAGCCATCTCTTGCTTTTTAATCCTGCATCCGGTCTCTTGCTAGACAAGAGAACTTTAGACCCAGAGTCTATGACACACAGAGGTAAAAGGCCTGTACTCTGAAGACTGTAGGACATGGATGAAAGAAATTGAGGATGATAAAAGTAAGTGGAAAAAAATGTATCTTGCTCATGGACTGGAAGAATTAATACTGTTAAAATATCCATACTACCCAAAGAATCTACAAATTCAATACAATCCATCAAAATACCATTTTTCACAAAACTAGAATAATCCTAAAATTGGTATGGAATCCCAAACAGACAAAGCAATCTTGAGAAAGAAGATCAAAGCTGTAAATAGCATACTCCCTGATTTCAAACTATACCATAAAGCCACAGTAATCAAAACAGTATGGTACTGACAGAGGCACACACATAGGTCAATGTAATAGAGAGCCCATAAATAAACCCACAAGTATATGAGCAATTCATCTACTACAAAAGAGACAAGAATATACAATGAGGAAAAGACAGTCTCCTCAATAAATGGTGCTGAGGAAACCGGACCACTATCTTAACACCATATATAAAAATAAATTCAAAATGTACTAAAGACCTTAATGTTAAGACCTGAAGCCACAGGGCGCCTGGGTGGCTTAGTCGGTTAAGCGTCTGACTTTTGCTTAGGTCATGATCTCACGGTTCGTGGGTTCGAGCCCCACGTCGGGCTCTGTGCTGACCGCCAGCTCAGAGCCTGGAGCCTGTTTCAGTCTGTGACTCCCTCTCTCTCTGACCCTCCCCTGCTCATGCTGTCTCTCTCTCTCTCTCTCCTAGAAATAAATTAAACATTAAAAAAAAAAAAAACAAGACCTGAAGCCATAAGACTGCAAGAATAAAAGATAGGCAATAAGCTCTTTGACATCCATCTTAGCAGCAGCTCTTTGGACTAGGCTCCTCAGGCAAGGACAAAAGCTAAAATAAACAAATGGGATTACATTAAACTAAAAAGCTCTTGCAAAGGAAACCAACAAAACAAAAAGGCGACCCACTGAATGGGAGAAGATATTTGCAAATCACACATTTAAGAGGTTAACATTCAAAATAACTTATAAACTTAGTATCAAAAAAAAGATTAAAAAATGGGCAGAGGATGTGAAAAGATATTTTTCCAAAGAAGACATACAGATGGCCAAAAGACACATGAAAAGGTGCTCAATATCACTAACCATCAGGGAAATGCAAATCAAAGCCCCAGTGAGATACTACTTCACACCTGTTAGAATAGCTAGTATCAAAAAGATAAAAAATAACAAGTGTTGGAGAGGATGTGGAGAAAAGGGAACCCTCATACACTGTTGCTGGGAACACAAAGGGGTGCAGCTACTTATGGAAAAAATATGGAAGTTCCTCAAAAATTAAAAATAGGGCATATGGGTGGCTTAGCTGGTTAAGCAACCCCCACTTAGGTCATGATCTCTCAGTTTGTGGGTTTGAGCCCACATCAGGTTTTGTGCTGACAGCTCAGAGCCTGGAGAGTGTTTCAGATTCTGTCTCCCTCTCTGTCTCAAAAATAAACTATAAAAAAATATTTAAAAATTGTTTAAATAATTTTAAAAAACATTAAAAAACAAAAAAAAATTGGAAACAATTACCATATACTCCAGTAATTCCACTTCTGGGTATTTACCTGAAGAAAATGAAAACACCAAATAGAAAAGATATATGCACCCCTCCCTGTATTCACTGCAGTATTATTTACAGCAGCCAAGATATGGCCACAAGACAAGTGTCCATCAATCAAACAAATGGGTAAAGAAGATGTGGTAATATCTACAATGAAGTATTACTCACCCGTAAAGAATGAAACCCTGGGGCGCCCCGGTGGCTCAGTCTGAGCACCTGACTCTTGACTTCGGCTCAGGTTCTGATCTCACAGTTCTGGACTTCGGTTTGTGCCTTCCAGTCCCACATCTGGCTCTGCGCTGACAGCACAGAGCCTGCTTGAGATTCTCTACCCTCTCTCTTGGCCCCTCTCCCGCTCCCGCGCGCTCTCTCAAAATAAATAAAACTTAAAAAAAAATAATAATAAATAAGAATGAAATTCTGCCGTACAGCATGGATGGACCTAAAGGCTATTATGCTAAGTGAAATTAAACAGAAAAAGACAAATAGGTCTGACTTCACTCCTATGTGGACTCTAAATAAAACAAAACCCGAAACAGACACGCAGGTGTAAGAAACAAACTGTGCGTTACCAGAGGGGGAGGGGCTGGGGAGCGGGCGAAGCAGGCGACGGGGATTGAAACAGGTGAAGGGGATTAAGTCACAAATTTCCAGTTACAAAATAAAGTCAGTCATGGGAGGTAAAAAGTACAGGGAAGGGAATATAGTCAATAATATTGTAGTAACTTTGCATGGTGACCACAGCAACCAGACTTCTCCTGGGGATCACTTTCTTAACGCATAAAAATATTGAATCACTGTGAGGTACACCTGAAACTAACAGGATATTGAATGTCAAGCACAGTTCAATCAAAAAACAAACTCTCCTCGGGGCACATTTTCTGTGCCCTCTCTTCCCACACCTCCAAGCCTTGCCGTCCCAGTCTCTTCCTCACCCATCCACAGCCTGCCGACCTTCTGCTCCCACTTCGTCTCCACTCTTCCCAAACCGCATTTTTCACCCGTCTTTGGGCTCCAATCCCTCTCGCCTCAGAATTCCCAAAGCCGGTCCTTTCTTGGTCCCCGACCTTACCTCCATCACCTCCCTTCTCACGCCGCCGGTCCCTAACCCCTCCCCCAACACCGTCTCTCGCCCCCACGACCCACCTGCACTTTCCGCCTCTTCAGCGCTGCCGCGTCCAGCCACACGCCGCAGGCCCCCTCCTCTGGGCCTCTCCGCCTCATGGCCGCCGCGGAAACCCAGCCCACAGGACGCCCGGCTCCCACTGCCGCTCAGGGAATGGCCTCAGGGAATGGCTATAACGGCCGCCGCGGGCGTTCGGATCTCGCGCCAACGCAGGTGGGCCGAGCCACGACGTGGCCGCCGGCGCAGGCCCCGCCCCAGCGTCAGCCCCGTCCCGCCCCAAGCCCCGCCCCTTTCCTTAACTCTGGCGGGAGGCTCTGACCGCCGGTTCGCTCACCTCTCAGGAAGGCGCGCGCCTTTCCCGTTTCCGAGTCCTTCACGTCTTTTGTGATCTATCTTATAACTCAAGAGTCGCTTTCGCGTGACTATGCTGTGTCAACGTGTTCGCGCCATTGCATACAGAACGTGCATTTCTTTTTGCTAAATTAGTTGCGCTTAAAAAACTTTTTTTTTAATGTTTTATTTTTTAATGTTTTATTTGTTTCTGAGAGAGACAGTGTGAGCAGGGGAGGTTCAGAGAGAGGAGACACAGAATCTGAAACAGGCTCCAGGCTCTGAGCTGGCTGTCAGCAGAGCCCGACGCGGGGCTCGGACCCACGAACTGTGAGATCATGACCTGAGCCGAAGTCAAATGCTCAACCGACTGAGCCACGCAGGTGCCCCTAAAAAAAAACTTTTCTGATGTCTCTTTATTCTTAACCGAGTGAGCGAGCGGGGGAGGGGCAGAGAGAGAGGGGAAATACAGAATATGAAGCAGGCTCTAGGCTCTGAGCCGTCCTCATAGAGCCTGATGGGGGGCTCGAACTCACCATCTGTGAGATCATGACCTGAGCCCAAGTCCCACTGCGCTTAATGGACTGAGCCACCCTAAGTGTTAACCATACACTCGAGTCTATGAATTACTTTTGAAATTAAAAAAAAAAAAAAGATCTAAGTATAACTATGAAACCACATGGGAGAGGATTTAGAAAATGTTAAGAAAGGGGCGCCTGGGTGGCTCAGTCGGTTAAGCGCCTGACTTCCGCTCGTGTCTTGATCTGGCGGTTTGTGGGTTCAAGCCCCGCCTCGGGCTCTGTGCTGACAGCTCAGAGCCTGGACCCTGCTTCAGATGCTGTGTCTCCTCTGTCTGCCCCTTCCCTGCTCATGCTCTGTCTCTCAAAAATGAATAAGTACTAAAAATAATAATAATAATAATAAAGAAAGAAAGAAAATGTTAAGAAAAATGAAGGCTAAAAGTTTGGAGTCCCAGGACGGCCAGCTGCCAGAGCTAGCTCCCAGTCCTGCCTTCACAGCTTATGTGTGACCTTGGATTTTAAAGACGATGAAGTGGGGTAACATTTGTGAAAGTACTTTGCAAATTCTGAAAGCCCCTCAGAAATGCAGAAGTGTTAGCCTCGCACTCATCCTTCTGTCCCTAATCACAGTCCCCACAGATGTTCTTTATATATGTATACATAAGTTATATATGCATATGTAGTAGGATATCATATATCCACTGTGTGTGGGTGTGTGTGTGTGTGTGTGTGTGTGTGTATCAGGAGAATGATATTTCTTATTCATTTGTTTTTTTTTTCTTATCTGTACTTCTTAGTTTTCCTTCACTGTACATATAAACTCCTCCTTGATTGAAGGAGACCCAGTCACATAATAAAGTGGGATTTGTTCCTTTATCTTCTAAAACATATCTAGTAATAGGGGCACCTGGGTGGCTCAGTCAGTTAAGCGTCAGACTTCGGCTCAGGTCATGATCTCACAGTTTCTGAGTTCAAGCCCTGCATCAGGCTCTGTGCTGACAGCTCTGAGCCTGGAGCCTGCTTCGGATTCTGTGTGTGTGTGTGTGTCTCTCTCTGCCCCTCCCCTGCTTCCATTCTGTCTCTTTCTCTCTCTTTCAAAAATAAATAAATTTTTTAAAATTCTTAACATATTTAGTAATAAAATGCCCTCCCTTCCCTGCCAAAAGGAGAAAGTTCAGATATATAGTGTATAGGGCCCCCATCCCCAGGGAAAGATAAAACAGGAACTGCCTTCCTCCTCCCCATTTCCACCCCCGGGGACCCCAGCTTCCCCTGGAAAACACCCTCAACACAGTGAGCAGGTCCATGGGGGTTCCTGGGAGAGAAGACAAAAAGCAAAGAGGCTGGTGTCATTACAGTCACTTTATTTCATCAGAGTCCAGACCACCCCTAAGTCCATCCCCACTGAACTCCTCCTTCCATACCTCTTTGGCCTCTGTATAGGCTTCCTCTACCAGGAATGCACTCCATCTGCAAACTCCTATTCACCCTTCCAACCCAAGACCTTGAGGGTCACAGGCAGCTCTGATTATTCCTTCCTCAGCACCTCCCCTGACAAGTCATTCTGATAGTAAAGCTTTTATACTCCTGCATTGGTCCACAGGCCACTGGTAGCCTGCCTGTGAGCAGCGGCCCAGGAAACACTGGACGCATACCTGAACCATGATCAAGGAAACCAGAAGAGAGGCTGGGGACAGGATGTGCAGGACATCAAGGCCAGAGCTGGAAAGGCTGGGGCTCACTGTGTGGGGGGCTGACTGAAGGGACGGGGCACTTCCATTTCCACCTGGCACAATCTTCTACCTTTGGGGACTTCCCGGAACTCTAAAACTCCAGGCTGCAGGTCAAGGAATGGTACAGGGAGGCTGCACACATTTGGAGCCCCCCCCTTTCCTAACCACCGGTGAAATCGGGGTAGAGGGGGCTTGCTCCGGCCTCTTCTGCCTCTCAGATCAAAGCAGACTCTGGCCTAAACTCCACTTTCACCCCCTCTCAGAAAATCTAGAAGCTCCAAACCAAGGTCGCGGGCGCAGCTGACCCCCTGATCCTCATCCCCAGTGAGAGGCAATGGGGGAAGGCAAACCAGCGTGGCCCCCATTTTTATCTCTTTTTCTCTCCCAGGGCAGGGAGGGGGGGCGGGCCCAGGGGTGAGCCCCAGCCGCTCCCCGCCAACCCCCAAGTCCCCAAAGGACCGGCCGCTACCACCTTGGCAGCTGAGGCATTCCCGGAAAGTCACCACAGGCCAGACACAAGCAGCTTTACCAGGGCTTGTTCCCATCTGCGGCCAAGCCCCGACCCCCAGGCACCCCCGACGCCTCCCTCCCTCCCAGCTGCCACCCCCATTCACCGGGTCTTCCGGTCGAGCTTGCGCCGGACCAGCTGGCTCAGGACGAACGCAGTCAGGACGCTGCTGCCCCCGGCGAGCAGGAAGAGGCCGGAGAAGTTGTGGGGCCAGCGGGTGTGCAGAGGCTCATAGATGGGCCGCCGGGCCTCGTAGTCCAGGGCCACGGCCTCCAGCTGAGCCAGCGTGCACAGCACCAGGAAGACGTGGAAGAGCTGGTGGCCCTGGCCAAAGACATGGCAGCTGCCGGGAAACCAGCGCTCGGGCACGGAGGAGGAGAAGAAGGCGGCGGCCAGAAGGAAGAAGACCACCTGGCATTTGTGGTAGAGGACAGCCGGGTCGTCTGCAGCAGGGTCAGGGGACACCAGGATGCGGTGCACCACGGGGCTGATGTCCAGCGCGTAGGCCAGCGCCGAGGGCACCTCCTGGCAAGTGCGGCCCAGCAGGCCAGGGTTCTGGATGTACTTGCTGTAGCAGGAGCCGGTGCAAGAAAGCCAGGCGAGAAAGGCGGCCAGGGGCAGGAAGACGGCCTGCACCTGCGCGTGCCAGGCAGGCTCGATGGCGTAGTAGAAGTGCACCAGGGCGCTGCCGAACTGGTACACTGCCACGCCCACGTAGTCCAGGAAGAAGAAACTGTAATGCCAGAATTCGGACTTGGCCTGCAGGAGGTGAGCCAGGGCGCTGAAGAAGAGGTAGGTGAAGGAGGCAAGGATGATGATGAAGAGGGGCAGGGCGTGCGGGTCTCCCCAGAAGTCCACGGTCCCCGCGAAGACGGCCAGCCGCAGCAGCAGCACCAGGGCCGCCAGCAGGTGGGTCCACACGTTCACCGCCTCATTGTGCTGCTGGAACAGCGTGCGGAAGTAGAAGCACCAGGTCTGATGCAGCGGCCGGTAGCCCACATAGATGTACGGCTTCCAGAAGAGGGGTGGCACCTGGGCGCGGTCCACTGTGAACACAGGCTCTGGCTGCTCGGATGGCTGAGGCTCCTGGTGGGCCTGCCGCCAACTGGGCAGGAGACGGACGAGCTTCTGGGCCACCACCGCAGCCATGGCCGTGGGCCAGTCAGGGAGCTGGGAGAGAGGCCAGGGCAAAGTCAGGGGACGGGTGTCCTCGCGCCTGGACCACGCCACCAGCAGCAGCGGAGAGGCTCCGAAGCCCAGTTCTCAGTCCCTCCTTCCCGCCCCCTTGTCCCCACACTGAGTTTCAGAAGAGAGGAGTCATCCTAAGGAAGAGCTAGCTCAGCGAGGACCCCATGACTGTTCTGCTCCCTGATGTATCCCGAGTGCCTAGAACGGGGCCTGGCATGTAGTAGGCGCTCAGTAAACTTCTGAGGAATGAATTTAGGAGGCTCACTACCTCAGCCATTTCCATTCCAGTCCAGGCTCCACACAGCAGCCCCTGTTGTTTTCTCCTGGGTTCGTGCTGCCATCCGTGTTCACCTGATGGTGACAATGACCTTGCTGACAGACCCGCTGCCTCTACCTTGAGCCCCTTCAGAGTGACCAGGGTCTCCCACTGGCCCTCCATCACCCTCCGTGACCTGGCCCCTGCTACTTTTCCCAGCCTCACTGCTCAACCACAGTGCACTTGACATCCAGCCACAGCCTTACCACACCCTTGGGCCTGCTGTTTCCCACATGTCCTTAGGTCTACACTAGCGGTTCCCTCTCCCTGAGACATTTCCCTCATCTTGCCTACGTGGCAAACTCCTAATCATCCCACAAAACCCATGTCTTCTGTGATACTTTCCCTGGCCCTCTGAACCTCTGATGATGACCTCTCTACTTGACCCCCTACCATAAGATACCCATGCTTTCACTAGGATGACATTTCCCATGGGCATTAAAATTGTTGATGTGAGCTCACTAAGCCTAGGCAGTTTGCATCATTATTTTGTGGACCCCTGGTGCTTAGCAGGTAGCTGGCACTCAGTGTTTGTTGAATCAAAGAATATAACCAGCATCCCTGTAACATTCCATATCCTTTAAGTCTCCAACTAAAACACACACACACACACACACACATACACACACACACCACTGTTTTCCCCCTAAAAGTTCCCAGTAACAACTGATCTATAAAAACAGCCCTTCCTCTCAGCCACACCTCCCCTCAAAAGATCCCTCCTCCAGCTAGTCCACTCCCACCCATGGTTGCTAATTCCAAAGAAATCAAATCTAACCGCTCAGCCTGGCATTCAAGACCCCACTCCTACCCTCATTCTCCACCTAACCCAAACAGCACACCCCGTGCCAACTTCCATTCCCTCCACTGAAATGCTTTAGGGCCAGTTAGTTCACACTGCCACCCCCAAGGGACCTCCTTACTGCCCTCATCCCACTTCCCCTGCACAGGTTATACAATGTAGCACATAACACATATCCATTCATCCATCCATTTGTTCATTTAGCAAACACTGAGCCCCTCCTCTACCTGAGATCCTGTGCTCAGTCCAGGGGAGGGCAGAGAGGGAAAAGATTTGATCCCTCCCCGCCTCCCCCAGGAACCTCATAGTATGGTAGAGTTGTTGAGATGAAAGCAAATCATAGCAAATGCTCACAGTACTTGCTCTGTGCTGGACATGTCTCAAGCACCTTATGTATAATTGATTCATTAATGCTTCTTAATATCCTGTAAGTAGGTACTATCATTACTCCCATTTTTCAGATAAGGAACTGAGGCATGGAGAAGTTAAGGACCTCAACCCCACCCCTCCCCCCACCTCCACCTAGCTAGGAAGTGGCAGAGGCACGATCTGAACTCAGTTTGCAATCTTAACCACTACCCTACACTGTGCTTTGCAAGACATGGTGGCAAATTATTCATCGTTCCCTAATTATATACCCTACATACAGCTTGGCCTGGAACCAGTTACTTAAGTCAGGCTTAACAGTATTCACTGTGTCATTCATTAAATCAAAATATCTATTGAAAAACTAGCGTGTGCCAGACAACTCTCACCCCTCAAATTCTCTCTAACAAGCTTATTGGACTCAGCATTCTGGTTTTCCATCCATCTTTCTTTCTTTCTTTTTTCCATTTATTTATTTTGAGAGAGAGAGAGAGCAGGGGAGGAGCAGAGAGAGAGGGAGAGAGAGAATCCCAAGCAGGCTCCATGCTGAGAGTGGAGCCTGACATGAGGCTCGGTCCCACGACCGTGAGACCACAACCCGAGCCCAAATCAAGAGTTGGACACTCAACTGACTGAGCCACCCACACGCCCCATCCACTTTTTATCAGGCATTGATTGCAACTAGCTTTGCACCAGTCACTGTAACAGGCAAGGAGGTCCAGGCAGGATGAAGCACTGATATTTCTGCCACCAGCAGCACCATGATCACCCCCAAAAGTCCCCTGATAATTTGTACACAGTCCAAGTGAATGCAGGGAGCTTGCCATGCAAAGGCAGCATCAAGACAAGCCCCCAGCCCATCAGCCTCCTCACCCTGGCCGGACTTCCATCCCCAAGCTCCTCCCACATTATACTTATCAAGTCAGCTCTGGTCTCTCCTGGCCCAATGAGGAAACAGGAGTTAAATAGTTACTGCACAAGGAGTTAACTCCACTTCCTGTTCTTCACATAGCCTTGCTGGCCACTTCCGTTCAGAGCACAGAAGTGCTAGTGGCAGAAGCAGCAATGGAGGCCCTCTCCTCCTCAAAAGACTGGGCTTCAGGCTTCACCCCTGTCTACCTCTTTGGCTTCCCAACTCAGAACCTTGGGGAGTGAGAGAAGGCCTCCGAAAGCATCTCATGCAGGAGCCTTGTTTCACAATGAGAAAACAAGAGCCCAGAGACAGAAGGGCCTTCCCCATCAGTGCCCAATCCAGCAAGGTTTCCATTCCAGCCCAAGGGAAAAAACCAGGGAATGATAATGGGTGATGGTGGCCTAGTTTCTGGATCCCTGTGATTCATTCAATACAGTCCAAGGCTCCATATCCCACCCTTAGAACTTCCCAAGGCATAACAGCCTATTAAAGTCTCTGAGAAGACCGACAGCAAAGAAGCCAGCTTCCCTCTGTTGAACGTACATTTGCCAAGACTACCTGACCAAGGATTCCTGTCCTCGTAATAATTATATTACCAAGCCAGCTGAAATGTAGTGCTTACCATGTGCTCAGTCTTTACAACCTTGTTACAATTAATTCTCATAGCGAGCCTTTTGAGATAGGTATTATCATGCCCATTGTGTTGTTGAGGATAGTGAAATTCAGAGAGGTTAGGAGCTCCTTCCCCAAGGGAGGAACATGCATGCGCGCGCATGTGCGTACGTGCGCGCGCGCACACACACACACACACACACACACACACACACACGGAGAGAGAAGCCAGAATTTGGACTCAGCTCTCTGTCAAGTCCAGGTACTCTTAGCCACTCTGCTGCTATCTTGCCTTCTGTCATACGAATCTTCATCCTACTTTGGAAAATAATGGTCTAACGCAGGCAGCCAAAGCCTTTCCCATACATTATTTCCTTAGTCGTCCAGCAACTCACACACATCTAAGAGACCTCAGTCTCCCCACATTGCCAAGCTGCCCACCAGCCCTATGCCAATGAAGCCCTGGCTCACAGCCCCCTCCTCAGCAGGGGATAGCTCCATCAGGGACCCCCTCCTCCACCAGACACAGCGGGCCCTAAGCACAGACCCCAGAGGCTACATACTGGGATAAAGAGACCCTGCTCCCTACTTCCTTTAGACTTCCCCCAGCAGCCCCATTCCATCTGAACAGGTCTGTTTTTAGAAATCGTTCCCATCTCCTCACTCCAGGGAATGGAGCCCCTGAATCCAGGGGAAAGGAGCAGGTGCAGGGGGCCAGCAAGAGCTTGAAGGATGAGGGGGAAATATCCAGAGGCCACCCGCAGGGGATCCTGAGTCATCTGCCCACCAGGCTGCCAGGCCCTGCCTGTTTCAGGGCCCCCTCCCTGGCCCCCCTCCAAGCCCAGGTTACCTAGGGATTTTTCCTGAGCCTGGGGGGGCCGATGGCTTCTGCTGTGGGACTGGGCAAAATCGCCAGATGCCAAGCACCGGGTGGTACTTCCACAGGTGAGGGTCACTAAGGGCGGGGCTTCCAGGGATTGGAGGTTGTCTTGTGTGATGTCACCAGAGGGTGGGGCTAAGGACAACCTCCACCTCTCCCTCCCCCTCCTAATACCTTTCCCCTAGTTGGCCAAATCCGGGCTCAACACTGCCCTCCTAGCCAGGCAGCGGCTGCAGAAGAAGTTCAGCATTAATCTCTACATGAAACATGTAGGGAAGCCCAGGGCCGGTTATGGAAAGTCGTGACTTACCGGAGATCACACAGCAAGGCGGGCAAAGCTGGGCTGAGATCAGGTGGTCCAGGGCCTGGTTGATGGGTGTCTGGCAAACTTGACTGGCTTCTGTCCCCTACTCACCAGGAATCATAATGGAAAGAAGTTAGGACTAAAGGAGAAAGCAGACACCATAAGGGCTCAGGAAGGAGACGGACTTCAGATTCAGAGAAAGCAGGTCTGATGCCTGCTTCCATAACATACTAGCTGTGTGATCTAAGACAAGTGACTCACCGTCTCTGATCCCTAGTCCCTCATGAGGATTATAATATTATCTACTGCACAGATTGCTTATAAAGATTAAACTTATCAGAACAAACTTGTAGCACAGTTTAGCAACTCGATAAATGATTGCTGCCATTATTAATTATTATTAGTAGTAACTAATTATTATTAATAGTAGTGATATTTGAAATACCCCAGCCTGAGAGATTTGCTTGGTAGCCTCTAAAAAACTGTCTTCTTTTAGCCATCAAGAGCCGGTTCCACTGGACTTGGGGGCTTCAGTTAACCTTGTCCCTTGAAATATTTACCTTTCTATGTGGATGCATGCAAGGACCAGGGAAATTTGGCTGGAGTTTGAACTCCTGGAGACACTGACCTTATTTAATAATTAAATTCTCCCCAGCACAGACCATTCAGAGTAACCCCTGTGGCTTCACAGAGCCCTGAAGATTTGCACTTGTGCACAGACCCAAGAGAGGTGGCTGGGAAATGAAACTGCCAGGGAAAGGGTGGCCACTTTGGCTGCCCCATCCGCCCAGTGGGAGGGTAAAGGGGGTAGACCCTGCTAGCAGGTGATCCAAAAGACATGAAATCTGGCCAGGGCATGTGTCACAGGTTTGGGAAGCTTCTGGACTGGCCAAGCCTCAGAACTGAGATCTCCAGGGCTCAAGTGGGAGCTCCTGTCAATCCGAGGAGCTCTGTCTTCCTCCGCCCTCCCACCTCCATTGTCCTTTTCTTAAATACAAGGTCAGTCTCCTCACCTAACTCATCAGCCAAGGCTTGCCCCTGTTCCTCCTGGTCTGATACACATGGTCAAAAAGTCCCCTAAGCACCTGTGGGCAAAACAGAAGACCGGGTTGTCGGGATGGGGTAGTAAAGGGGCTCTGAAGAGGGAGAGCCCCGGGTTATACCCATCCCGGAGATGTTAGCGCACACGGCAGGCAAAACGCAACAGGGCTGGGCCACATGCTTAATGAAGCAGACAGCCTCCCTGCACTGGCAGGGTCACCCACACAAACAAAACCCCCACGGGCCCAGGAAAATCCAGCCCTGAGAGAAGCCACCCAGGTGGTGACCATGCAGAATTGGAGGGAGCTGATGCCCCAAGGAGGGCACCTACCACTCCCACAGACTATTTCAAGTGAAGCCATGTCCCCATTTTTATGTGGGGATAGGATGTCAAGTCTGAAACTTACCAGCTGTGTGATTTTGCTAAAGTCCTTTAACCTCTCTGAGCCTATTTCCTCATTTATAATCAAAGGATAATAATCACCTTGGGCTCTGGTGAAAGCAAAACAAAGGTACTGATGCCAGACGTTAGCTCTGGCACAGCATGGCTCCGCTGCTTTTGTTGGATTCTAGTCCTGGCTCAGCCACTTACTCCCTGTGTGACCTTGGACAAGTCCATTCCCCTTTTGGCCCTGTTTCTCCCGAAGTCAAAGGGGAGAGTGAATTTATCAGTTACCTCAAAGGTCCCTTCAGGCCCTGAGACATTCCAATATTTGTTTTAGACCCTCTATATGCCGGGTGCTGGAGCTTTGGCAGTGAACAAAGCAATTAAAACACTTCCCTTCTGGAATAGCCCAGCTAATTGGCACCTAAGAGTAGGAACTAATGGTATTAATACCCTGCCTTCTTGGAGCTTAACAGCCTAACTAAAAAAAAACAAAAAAACAAAAAACCCACCTAACTATCATGAGTATTCGTTGGTTATAATTCAACTTTCTCTGTTGCCTCCACCTCGGCTTGTAAAACATTCATTGTTGCTTGTCTGGGCCCCCATTCTTCAGCACACTCCCTCCAGGCAACTTTATCTTGCCTTAGAAGACAAAGTCTAACCTCAGATAAAAATAATAGTAAGGCAGAGAGGGAATCCTGGCTGGCTCAGAAGTTAGAACACAAAACTCTTGATCTCAGGATCATGAGCTCAACCTCACGCTGGGTGTGGAACCTACTTAAAAATACATACGTACATTGGGGCGCCTGGGTGGCTTAGTCGGTTAAGCGTCCGACTTTCGCTTAGGTCATGATCTCGTGGTTCGCGGGTTCGAGCCCCGCATCGGGCTCTGTGCTGACTGCCAGCTCAGAGCCTGGAGCCTGTTTCAGTCTGTGACTCCCTCTCTCTCTGACCCTCCCCTGCTCACGCTGTCTCTCTCTCTCTCTCCTAGAAATAAATAAAAAAACGTTTAAAAATATGTATATATTCTAATCTCTTAGTCATAGAATAATATTTTCTATTCTATTTATTACTCCCAGCAATTTAAAAATATTTTTGAAGCCATCTCCCATGTGACGCACCAAGTACATATGTATTCTNTCGAGCCCCGCATCGGGCTCTGTGCTGACTGCCAGCTCAGAGCCTGGAGCCTGTTTCAGTCTGTGACTCCCTCTCTCTCTGACCCTCCCCTGCTCACGCTGTCTCTCTCTCTCTCTCTCCTAACAAATAAATAAAACATTAAGAAAAATACATACATACATACATACATACGTAAGATAGTAAGGCCTTATCTGCATTAAACAGGACTTAGAGGTTCCTTGAGGGGTTCTGACAAGGCCAATACCATATACGAGCCCAAAATATGAATAAGATGAGGTACTAACAGCAATTTACAGTGGCTTCCTGTTTTCAAGGAACTTTCACACACATTTCATTTCTCCCTCAAAGCAACCCATAACCTCCAGGTAAGCTGGCATCATGGCCCAGGAGGCAGGATCACAGGGGGCATCATCCGACTCCAAAGCCAGTGCTCCAGCCCTTCATCCATTGTGGTCAACCTCCAGGCACCTGGTGGGTGGCCACAGATTACACAAGCAAAGTTTTTATCCCTGGATGGCCTCCTGATCTCCGAGCAACCAGGTCACCTCCTCCAATGTAAACCAAATTCCCAGACTCGGCAGAATGTGTTTACAGAAAGTCCTTCTGTTTCTTCCAACACGGAACGGATATCATTTTTGGTTTTTGTAACCGCACTTGGGGCCTCCATTTGTGATCGGGATAGAATAAATAACTCAGAGGAATTCTTCTGTGGAACTCAGACTCACAAATGCTCCGAGGACAAGGAAGAATCTCTAACAGGAAAGCAAGCCCAGACATGTTGAGTGAGCTGGCTACAGTCACCCAGCACAAGTGGTGGAAAAAGGACAGAACTTTCACCACTGGCCAGCAAGGGCTCCACTGGTTAGGGAAACTGAGGCTGGAGAGGGACAGCCTGTCACCAAGAGCCTCAGAGGTGCCACAAGCCCCTGGTTGTGAGGCTGGGACCCTCTTCCATAGGAGCTAAACAGAAGGTCATGGGCCATCCATCAAGGTGCAGCCAGGCTCTAGGAATCCATCAAACCTTCAAACTCACCAGCGGTGGCCTGACCAGGCCCCCCTACTCAGGCCAGGCCTGAATGGGCTGCCCCCAGGAAACCTCTGGGCAGGGGGTCCTCAAAGCCTGCAGGCTTGAAGCAAGTGCTATGGGTGGTGTGGGGCTCCCTCCCTCCCCTCACTGGGTCCAGAAACCTCCATGTTTTCCTGACACCCAACCGGCCTGGGCGCCCCCCAAGTGGGACTCGCTCACATCACCCTGTTCTAGGTACTCCTGCACGTTCTGCCCCTGGAGTCTCCCAGGATCCCCTTCCCCCGGCAGAGGGAGCAGCGAGCCCCCAGCCTCTCCACCACCGCCTGCCCGGGCCGGCCCTCCGCCCAGCCCACTCCCTCAGTAGTGCTCCCTTGCAGCTGGTCCCCCAGCATCCTCCCACCCTTGTCCCGGGGGTGCTCCGACTCCAGCGTCTCTCCCCGCCCGCGTGCGCGCCGCCTCCCGCTGGAGTACCCCCTGCACCCGCTGCCGGCGTCCAGGCGCGCGACCGGCTGATAAAGGGACGGCGGGTGGCCCGGCCCGGAGGCGGGAGGGCGGGCGGGGCGCGGGTGAACCGCCGGCCTCTCCCGATCCCCCACCCCGCCGCGCCCACATGTTGCTCGCAGCGGCCGGGGGGCTCCCCACACCCGCGACCGCGCAGGCCCGGGAGTTCCTCCGGTTATCGTCCAGAAAGACGCGGAGACCGAGGCCCGGACAGCAGAAGTTGCCCAAGTCCCCGGCAGGGCGGTGGCGCTGCGGAGGCTCCCGCTGAGCGGATCCCACTTCCGCGGTCTTGAACCACCAGCTCCCGGCCCGGGGTGGGGGCTGACTTGCGGGCGCCGGGCCCGTTGTAGCAGGAGCGCGGACGCTTCCAGCGAGAGCCCGCCGCCCAGCCCCGAAGCCAGTAGGATCCACACATGCCACCGCTCACTGGGCTGTTTCTGGTCGAGATGGGCCTAGCCTTCGCCGGCTTCGTGTGTCTGCCTGGAGGCCCCACCCCCGCCTCTGCACCCCTGTCTTATTTAAGTTCCCACCTCGCCTCTCTCCGTGGGCAGCTTCCCCTGGTGGGCCAGCCCCAGGCCTGGTGTTTGAACCCCTATTAAAACACCCACTTTCTACTCCCTAGTGTAACATCTCTCCGCAGAAGGGAGAGCACCCGAAGGGTGAGGGATCCCTGCATAGAGGAGGCCCTCAGCAAACACCGGAGCAGCGATGACAAGACAGAGTGGGAGACACCCCCACGCCCCCATCTGGGGTGCACATCGCCTGATGGATACAGAGCAGAAAGGGGACAACAGTCTAAGGAGGGACACCGCTCTGCTCTCAGGGAGTTTTGAATCCATTCAGAGGGACTGCAGGGGGCCTGAGTGTGGTGACAGGATCCACATCCTGGTACTACCCCTAACTGGCCGTTTGACCTTGGGCAAGTCTCTCTGTCCTCAGCCTCAAGTTTATTACCTTTAAAATGGAAATAATAGGGGCGCCTGGGTGGCTTAGTCGGTTGAGTGTCCGACTTTCGCTTAGGTCATGATCTCGCGGTTCGCGGGTTCGAGCCCTGCGTCGGGCTCTGTGCTGACTGCCAGCTCAGAGCCTGGAGCCTGTTTCAGTCTGTGACTCCCTCTCTCTCTGACCCTCCCCTGCTCACGCTGTCTCTCTCTCTCTCTCTCTCTCTCTCTCTCTCTCCTAGAAATAAATAAAAAACATTAAAAAAAAGAAAAGGAAATAATACCCGACAGGTTGTTAGGAGAACTAATAAAACAGTGGGTATGAAGGTTCTTTGTCAACTAGTGAATTCTAGTGAGTACTAGAGGAATGTATATTTCCTTATTATATTATAACAAAACATATATAATCATAATGTAATAAGATGCAACAGGTCTTTACTTCAACACGTTCAGACAAACCCAAACCCTACGATTTAGTGAAATCTGTCACCCATGCGGATAGAAAAAATAGCACAGAAGATCCCATCGTTTAGAACAGGCAGGGTATAGGAAATGAACAAGTAAGAACATTATGGAAATTATATTCTAAGGTTTATTTATTTGGGGAGGGGGAAGGGCAGAGAGAGAGAGAGAGAGAGAGAGAGAGAATCCCAGGCAGGATCCGTACTGTCAGTGCAAAGCCCAATGCGGGGCTCAGATTCATAAACCATGAGATTATGACTTGAGCCTAAGTCAGACACTTAACCCACTGAGCCACTCAGGCACCCCAGAAATTATATTCTATATGATGGAATATACTCTATCATAGTGAATAAAAACTGAAAATTGGAAGGTAACTTAGACTCAGCTTCCAGTTTGGGAACACCTGCTCTGTACTGGACATGTACAGCTTATTAAGCTCTTGCCATGCGCTGAGAGCCATATGCTAACTAGTTGCCATAACTATTTCCTTTGATCGAGATAACTCTTATTAACCCATTCTACAAATTGGGAAACTGAGGATCAGAAAGGGCACATGGGACTGTTATATTATCTCATTTAGCCCCATGCATTCCTACAAATTGACTGTGATGACCTCCATTTTATGGATACAAAAACTGAGGCCCAGTGGACAGAAATTATGTATTCCAGGTCACATAACTCCCAATATACTTGGGCTCTGAGAAATGGATCTGGAGATGTGGTTGCGGAAGAAAAGGCACTTGACCATGACACTTGGCTATGGATGTTTGAGAGCTGAATGATCAAAATAATTTAAAAAAGGAACAGTGATCAGTTACGGAGTACTTGCCAAGTGCCACGCCCGATGCAAAGCCCCGTATGCGCACTATAAGCCCACAAGGGTGTTCTTTCATTACCTCATTCTGGGGATGAGGAAACTTGTTCCAGAAGATGCTACCTGCCCAAGGCCACCCAGTTGCCTAGTGGCAGGCCTGGATCCCAGCCTAGGTCTTATCTGGTACACAGTACTGGTAACAAGGAGTGAAGCTGTGGATCCAGGACATTCCTTCCCTACCCTGCTGTCCTCAACTCCTTTTCCAGGCCAGGCACAGTGGGAGCAGCTCCAAGGCCACCAAGGCCACCTCCCTTCATGCCCTCCCACAGCTCAGGCACCTGGGGGAGGCCCAGGGCCTCCCTTGCTCCCAGAGCCCAAAGCCCTGTAATCCTTTGCATCCAGACCCTAGGAGAGGGGAGTGGGGAACCTATCCAGTAATCTATGCATCATCCAGCTGCCTTCCCAGGCATCAGGTTCGGCCATTAGAGGAATAGGGTGTCCAGGGAGACCAGCTTCCTGGGCGGGCCTGAAGAGTCAAAGGGCCTCAGAAGTCAGGCTCTGAGCTAGGAGACCACCAGGAAGGGCTTCAGCACAAGCAAAGTAAGAGAAAGGATGTGGGGCCTGAACTGTCCGGAACACATTCTTATCTTTTCCCCAAAACAAAGGCATCTATTCACTGGGGGCGGCAAAGCAGTGACACACATGAATGTATCCTGCCTGCGTTCACACCTTAGCTCTGCCCCTTCCCCCAGGCAAGTTATGTACCCTCTCTGGACATCTAGTTCATCCATTCTAAAACAGGCCAATACCCTCCATATAGGGTTGGCATGAGGAGTAAATGAAATAACCCATATGAAGTACTCACACTGACTGACACACAGTGTTTGCTCAACAAATGTCAACTATTACTCTAGTTTAGTTGTTTATTCCCTCCCTTTGCCAATGAGTGAGAAAAAGAAAGGCTTGTTATAAGCCCCTTGCAATGTTTAGGCAATTACACAAAAATGCAATTACACAGCATTGTTGAAATAATTCCTGACTCCTACACATCGCAAAACCAGGATTCAAACCCAAGGGGTTTGACCCAAGACCATGATTTCAACTGCGCATGGTGCAGTGGGGACACGGGGGTACTGATTGCCTACAGAAACTCTCTGCCTAAAGTCCACTTGTCTAGAGCCTTACAGGATGAGGAAGAGTTCACCAAGCCATGAGGAGGGAAAGGACTTTCTAAACAGAAGGAACAGCATGTGCAAAGGTGCAGAGGTATGAATGGCTGGGTGAGTTTCGGGAATGAGCTGTCATGTTCGGGGGCGGGGCACAGGGGACCTGGAGGCAACAGATGGCATCCGAAAGGCGGGGGGGGGGGGGCTGGAATGAAGAGAGCCTTGCCAAGGTGGAGGGCTTTATCCTGAAGGCAGTGTGGAGACTGGAGTCGGAGATTAGAGAGAGGGATGGAGTGAGGGGGCTTCAAGGACACCAGAGAGGTTGGGGGGTGTCCCCTGGGACTCCATGGCTGGGTGACTGACTCTTGCCCGAGAACCCCTAAGGGACGGGCTGTCAGTAGTAGCAGAACAGAGACCAGTGGTAGAGGGAATTAACTGCATTTCCATGGAAGCGGGCTACAGGTGTATGCGGCCTGCAGGCCTGAACCGCGCTGCAGGGGAGAGGCAGCCTTACATCCAGCCCCAGGAGGTCTCTCGCAGGGGCCATGAGGCTTGGCAGAAAGTGGCTGGAGGTGTCCCCGGGGTGTTCTGCGATGGCAGGAGGCATCGTAAGCAGCTGGCCCTCCTCAAGGGATCCGCAGATGAGACCCTGCAGTGACTGTCCCCAGCACTGCAAACACAAGAGTGGCCCGAGCCACACAGTCACAGCCCACCCTAGATTTCAGCTTCAGCAGGAGTGGGCAGTCCTGTGCCCGCTGCCCTCAGCCCTGCGCCAGCAGGCATGCCTCAGCTCTCCAGCCTCTGGGCTCTAGCCCAGCCTGCCATTTTAGGTGCAGACGAGAAGTGCAGGCTTTTAGCACCCCGAGAACAGCACTCGTGGAAGCTGTTGGAGAAAGCTCCAGCCTTCTGCTCAGAAGAAGACAACTCTGGGAGGTATTCTGTCTGCGTCGAGCTTTCTGGAACCCAGGCTCCACGACCGACCGAAAGCAGCAACCTGGAAGACACCCTCCCCATCCCCCTTTGTGCTTTGCCTGCTTCCTACTTCCCTCCCTTCTGCTTTCTGGGGTCACCTCCCAAAGCAACTACTCGCCTCTAAGTCTCTGTCTCAGGCTCTGCTTTGGGGGGAAACCGGACCAGGACTTCCAAGACCGCCCTCCACCCCTACCAAATAAAAGAGTCAGCTTGAAACATCTGCCAAGCCTGGAGAGTTCAAAACAAACACAGGCTAAGGCAGCCCTTTCCTGGACCCGTAATCTCACTACTCTCCCACGTACCTTCTAGGGCAGCCCTGGGCAGGTCGGAACCTCAGTGAGCAGCAGGGGAGAAGGTGTGGGCTCAAAGGGCAGAAGAACAGAGGAAGCCCACCGCGGACTTTCCTACTCCAGACCACAAGTTGCCAGCACATTCCTACCTCTTGACCTTTCCACTTGATACCCCCTCTGGCTGGAATTCCCTTTGCCCCATATAGGACCGGCATGATTTCTGGGGCCCTGTACAAAATGAAAATGCAAATCTTTGTTCAAAAATTAAGAATTTCAATATGTCGAGAACAGGAAACCAAGCATGGGGACCCTCCTGACCACAAAGTCCTATGCCACTGCATGGGTCACATGGTCGGGAAGCTGGTCCTGGCTCCAAATAGCTGAACTTCTGTTTGCTGCCCCACTGCCTTCAGATGTCTGTTTACATGTCACCTTATCTGATGGGGTACCTGGCTGGCTCAGTTGGTAGAATGTGACTCTTGATCTCAGGGTTATAAGTATAAGCTCCTCATTGGGTGTAGAGATTACTTAAAAAATAAAATCTTTTAAAATATAAATAAACAGGGGCGCCTGGGTGGCTTAGTCGGTTAAGCGTCCGACTTTCGCTTAGGTCATGATCTCTCGGTTCGTGGGTTCGTGCCCCGCGTCGGGTTCTGTTCTGACTGCCAGCTCAGAGCCTGTAGCCTGTTTCAGTCTGTGTCTCCCTCTCTCTCTGACCTTCCCCTGCTCACGCTGTCTCTCTCTCTCTCTCTCTCTCTCTCCTAGAAATAAATAAAAAACATTAAAAATTTAAAAAAAAAATAATAAAATAAAATAAAATATAAATAAACAAATAGGGGTGCCTGGGTGGCTCAGTTGGTTGAGCGTCCAGCTTCACTCAGGTCGTGATCTCACGGTTCATGAGTTTGAGCCCCTCATCAGGCTCTGCGCTGATGGTGCTGATGGTGCAGAGTCTGCTTGGGATTCTGTCTCTTTCTCTCTCTGCCCCTCCTCCACTCTCTCTCTCTCTCTCTCTCTCTCTCAAAAAAAAAAAAAAAAAACAACATTTAAAAGCTGCTGTTCCTCCTCACATGCATTTCTTTTTTTTTTTTAATGTTTATTTATTTATTTTGAGAGAGACAGAGAAAAAGGAGGGACAGAGAGAGAGAATCTTAATCAAACTGTGCTGACAGCACAGAGTTCAGTGCAGGGCTTGATCGATCATGAGATCATGACCTGAACTGAAATCAAAAGTCGGAGGCTTGCTGACTGAGCCACCCAATGCCCCTCCTCATGTGCATTTCAAACTAAACAGATGACTTAACCAAAAGTAAGTTAGAAGAACACCAATGGTCATTACAGGAAACTTTCAGTCTCCCCAAACTTACGTTTCTCGAAACTAAACTGGACAGTCATGGCTCTAAAGTTGTCAAAATGTGCGCCTTGATGGCTCAGTTAGCTACTTGGGATCCTCTCTCTCTCCCTCTCTCTCTTCCTCTCTCTCTCTCTGTCTCTCTCAAAATGAATAAATAAACATTTTTTTAAATAAAAAACAAAATTGTCAAAACAGCATGGGATGCCTATTTTGATAGGTATTTTGAACCCTCCAAACATTATCAGAAGTGTAAAAGTACCTCTTTGCAAAATACAATTTCTAGGCCAACTGAGGCAAAGAAAGAAACAATAAAAGGGCTCCTGAGGCCTCTCTTCTCTCCTGCCTTCTCTGTCTCAGGCTCCACTGCTGGTGCCACACCCCTGTATTCCCTGTGCACCAGCCCCCTCTCCAGATAAACCTCAGTTTTTTATGTTCCCTGGACAAAGCCCAAATGGAGACACATAGTTAAAAGAGTTTCCTAAAGTGACAGGGGACATCCATAGCTTTGCTGAAGAATTAAGTTATTCAAACTCACCAGCCTGGTTTCTTTCTGTTTTTCTTTTTTTGAAGATTTTATTTTTTAAGTAATCTCTACCCCCAATGTGGGGCTTGAACTAACAACCCTGAAATCATGAGTTGCACGCTCTATGGACTGAACCAGCCAGGCCCCCCACCAACCTGGTTTCTAATCAGATTTATATCAGACTGTGTGCTTTTTGGTGAGGACCGGGCCAAACACTGGATAAATCTAGCCTGATGCTGGAACGCTCACTGGAAATGTCCACCAAACATTTACAGTAGCTTTTTCTCAGCCCATTGACTGGAACAAAGTTCACAAAATTCAAGCTTGTACTCAAAAGCTTTGTGAACCTGTTTACAACTACTGTAGTTGACTCCAAATTGTCTTTAAAGAAAATTCTGGTTTTCCTTTAGATGTTGGATCTGCCTGAGGAGCATTTAACTCCATGTTTATTAATGGGTTAAACCAGGACCCTTCTCTAGTTAAAAGGACCCGGATGGAACAGGAAACTATGTCCACTCCAGTTTAATTTGGCCAACTGGCTCACTTATACCCTGGAAGAGTCATCTAAAAGAAAGACCGCTAAAATTTGGGGCACCTGCGGGTGGCTTAGTCGGTTGAGCGTCCAACTTTGGCTCAGGTCACCATCTCACAGTTCGTGAGTTCAAGCCCCGTGTTGGGCTCTACGCTGACAGCTCAGAGCCTGGATCCTGCTTCAGATGCTGTGTGTGTCTTTCTCTCTGCCCCTCTCCCATTCGTGCTCTGTCTCTCTGTCTCTCTCTCAAAAATAAATAAACATTAAGTGAAAGACCACTAAAATTGTTAATTTTCAACTCTGGCAAATCAAGGCCCCTCCACAAAACCAAAACCCCCCTCACTTCTGCTCTTATTGCAAAGGGCCAGGACCCTGGGGGAAAAGATTGTTACAAACTCAAGCATTCCAGGTTCCTTCAGCTCCCTAGCCACCTTTCCCATGCCCTCCCAATTCCCACTGTCGGGGCTCCGAGGAATGGTAGAGGCTCTTCCCAGTCCTTCCTCTTTATCGGCTCAGAGAAACCACTCTCCGGATTGGGAGTGAATCTCTCTCTGTCCTCACTGACACCACCCTCAGCGCTCACCCCCCTGCTATAAAGCACCTGCCCTGGCGAGCTAATACAGCCCAAGTAGAGGGTCGCTAATAAACCTCAACAGGTGCAGTCTCTGAACCCTTTTGTTTAGGCTCTTTGAGAGTCCCTTTTCCTCCTTAGTTCCTCCTCCCCTGTTCATAGAAGAAGGGGCTAGAAGGGGAAACCCTCAAAGACTTCAAACACCACACCTTGCAACCTGGAGATTTTGTCTATTGGAAAAGACACTTCCAGAAAGACTCTTCAGCCTCTCTGGAAACGCCCCTCTCAGGTGTGGCTAACCAACCCTTGTGCCGCCAGACTCCGGGGACTGGAGTCCTGGATTCACATGACAAGGGTCAGGAAAGCACCAAACCCTGACAGGACTTACACACCACCTGGTGACGTGAAAGTAAAGATTTCCCGCGATTGGATCAGGCGACATCCGACAGACCGCATTCCCGAGATGTCCAGAAACAGGCCTGTCCGGGTTCACGACTCACAGCAGTCTCTCTCTTTTGCATCTAGACCATTAACTGATTTTGAATTTTCCTCCGGAATTCATGGTTTTCGGATTTTCAGCATCTCTGTAGTACTAACACATTTAGTTCCAATAGTTCTTGTGAAGTAATGACACCGTTTTAAAATGTCTTTGCGTAGCTGCGGTTCTGCAAAGGGCTCCCCGGCTATTGCTCCGTGTACCTTCCCTAATGCACTCGGCTAATCCTTTCCATGGGCTCTTACGGTATCACTGTTGTGCTTTTGTGGGCGCGTTCAGCTGTCACGTCCAGGGGATATATGTGACTCCGGTTTTGGTCCATAGGGAGAACTCTTCTCCCCTTCGTCGGAATAAGCGTCAATAGATATTTTGAGTTGGCTACTGTCAGATCTAGAATTCTGGTGTAAGATCACACTTTTGATTTCGACTGTCAGGTTACTTTGGATTCTGTACTCGTTGCCTGTCAGAACTTTGTAAGATGATGAACCGCAGTAAGGAGATGATCTCCAATGCTACGTCCTTGATACATACAGACTCTAGGTGTAAAGTCCTGAGACTTCTGCTTCTCCTCCTTCTTACTCAAATGTGACCTTCATGGTTTTCCAATCTGTACAATCTTCCTCTGATGTGAGCCATGACTCCCAGGAAAGGTCCTTCCTGGCACTGAGGGACAAAGGCCACTAGATTAGGAAAACCTGACTCTTGATCAGCTATACTTTTGGAGAAAGATCTTGATCAAAAAGGAGAAGCAGGCTCCAAATTCAGCTGAAAACAAACAAACAAACAAACATTAAAAAAAAAAAAAAAGAAAGAAAAAGCTTGGAATTTGCAGCCCCTACCTGCTGGGGAGAGAGGTTAGAAATGGAGTTAATAATTGATCAGGCCTCCTGAAACCTCCCTAAAATCCCAGTGGTGTGGGTCTGGGGAGCTTTCAGGTGGCTGAGCATATCCATCTCCATGGGGAAGAAGATCCTGTGCTCTGGACCTTCCCACACTTTGCCCTACATATCTCCCCATCTGTATCCTTTAATAAACTGATAAATGTAAGTGAGTGTTTCCCTGAGTTCTGTGAGCCACTAAGAAATGAATCAAACCCAAGGAGGGACTGGTCGTTGGAACCTCTGATCTATAACCATCTGGTCAGAAGCACGGTGATGACCTGGGTTTGTGAGTGGCATCTGAAGCGGAGGAGGGGCAGTCTTGCAAAGGACCAAGCCCTGAACCTGTGAGATCTGATGGTCTCTCTGGGTAGGTCATGTCAGAATTGAGTTGAATTCTCAATACCCTGCTGGTGTCTGAGAATTTCTTGGTGTTGTCCGGGAAGTCCCCTCACCCCAGACATTGGAATTGAGTCCAGGAACCCAAAAGAGTTGGTGGTGGTAAAGTGGGATTTACTAGAACGTCCCTGGCTCATGCAAACATGTGGTTTGGGAAGAGAAAGATAAAAGGGGGTAGGGGTGGTGAAAACCTTTGATTCCTGGGTGGCCATGGTGTTGCCATGGTACGGAGCGGCTGTGCTATGCTCAGTTACTAGAGCTCAAAGTTGCCAATGGAATTTAGAGACGGATCCAACTCCTTCGGAACTGTCTCACTCGATGATGCATAAGGAAATGCAAACTAATAAGAAAAAGGTAAAATATTCTATCCCTTGGTTATTTGAGCCTCGGCCACCAGCCTCAAACCCAGCCCCCTTTCACCCTCCTACAAGTGAAAAATTACCCAAAGACCACAGAAACAACCTCCTCTGGTCACTAAGTCAGCAAATGTGGCGGGGGGGTGGGGGGGCGGGCAGGGAACAAAACCACCGAAGTCAGAGCATGCAGTGTGAAGGGATGCCTCGTTTTGTGGATCTGTACCATCAGATTCCCTGAGGAACCTTTACTGAAATGGACTATGAGTGCAACTGACGAGGGGGCAGCGTCTTCGGTCTGAATGCTGAAGGGCGGAAGAGTGTGTTGGGCTAGCACAGCCCCCTCGGCTCCCTACGGAACAATCACAGACAGCTGCACACGATCCAGACACGCAGGGGGTTATTCCTGAGGGAACAGCCAGCCTGGTGGGCTGCATCCAAGCCACTGTAAGGTCTGTTTACCCTGAGAAGGGGGACTGTCTGTCTTCCCCCATAAATGCCAGCAGAAGACCCCAGACGAAGCAGCTGATCTGCTTCGCATGCAAATTGTTTGGGAATGGCTTATGACCACCCAGATATTTACCCACCCAACACACCCATTACCCGGGTCATGGTGAATGCCATGGTTAAGGGGACTCCTTCCTTCCACGTGGGCACCTCATATGACTTTAGTGCTGCAAAACCAAAAAACTTTTCATGAAACCTTATCAGATGTGCTGTCTCAACTTCCGCACATTTGTCTTCTAGATGCTAATCAAAACATTAGATTAATTAGAAGACAAAAAGGGACTGAGGGAAAGTTAAGGGGCTCTTCCCAACAAGATGGAAATTTTTAGAGCTTTGTTAAGAAATAAGGTGAGAACATGGTTTGTGGGTTCAAGCCCCACGTCAGGCTCTGTGCTGACAGCTAGCTCAGAGCCTGGAGTCTGCTTCAGATTCTGTGTCTCCCTCTCTCTCTGACCCTCCCCTGTTTAAGCTGCTTCTCTCTCTTTCTCTCTCTCTCTCAGAAATAAATAAAAAATATTAAAAAAAAAAAAGAGAGAAAGAAAAGAAATAAGGTGAGAGGCGCCTGGGTGGCTCAGCTGGTTAGGGGTCCAACTTCAGCTCAGGTCATGATTTCACAGTTCATGAGTTCAAGCCCCACATCAAGCTCTATGATGACAGCTCAGAGCCTGGAGCCTGCTTCAGATTCTGTCTCCCTCTCTCTCTGACCCTCCCCTGTTTACGATGCTTCTCTCTCTCTCTCTCTCTCTCTCTCAGAAATAAATAAAAAATAAAAAAAAAAAAGAAAAGAAATAAGGTGAGAGGCGCCTGTGGCTCAGTTGGTTAGGCGTCCGACTTCAGCTCAGGTCATGATTTCACAGTTCGTGAGTTCAAGCCCCACATCAAGCTCTATGATGACAGCTCAGAGCCTGGAGCCTGCTTCAGATTCTGTGTCTCCCTCTCTCTCTGCCTCTCTCTCTCTCTTTCTCAAAAATAAACATTTAAAAAAAGAGAGATCTTTGGGAGGAAATTCTGAAACCCAAACCTTCCATCTAGACACAACCCAGAACCTGTCCTTCCTTGGGATTCTCTCTCTGCCTCTGTCTCTGTCTCTGTCTCTGTCTCAAAATAAACTAATAAACTTGAAAAAAAAAAAAGGGGGGGGGGAATGTCTGCAGGGAGCTCAGCCCTATGAAAATCACCCTGGGAATTTAAGAGGTACGTTGAAGTAGGACATGCCGATGCCCACCAGAACAGCCCCCTTCCAGGTTCAAAAGGTGATTGGAAAAACCAAGTGGATTTTTCAGTGCACTCCCCTGAGGTGGCCATCTGGACCTATGACATGAGTGGGCATGGGGAAGTTGCAGCAGTGCAGAGATGGGCTGAATGGTACATACTCCATTTGCACCCTCCCAGGCCCAAGGTGCCCACCAGAAAAAGACACAGAGATTGTAGGTGGCCATGCGGCAGCCTCCCTGGTGGGAAGGCCCTGGTCATAGCTGGCCCGGGAGACCATGCTGGCTGCCTGGCTTGGTGGGGTTTGGTGGAGGTGGGGGGCTATGAATGGTCCTGAGAGGGACGGACGCTTACTGGTCTAGATACAGACGCTGGTAAAGATACAAATGCTCAGAATACAGTAAAAGAACCAGAACAGAAGGGAGTGAGCCTGTTTGGATAGCTGATCATCATTTCTTCAGACCAAGAAACACAATTTACAGAGCATCGTGTCCAACAATAGGCAGAGAGATACTCTCCTCGGAGAACTAGTTTGATAGAGAATTGGAATGGGCCATTGAAGATTGGTTGTCTAAAAGCGGGGTGGCTTATAGGAAGGGCTGGCTGACACCTTCATGCATGTGTGCCCCCGCTCACTATGAGAGGGACTCCAGGAGTGTCCCCACTGGATAGATTTCCCTGTTCTTCTGATGGATCTGGGCAAGTGGGGGTGGGAAGGTGCTGGTACTCTCCCACGTCCCCTCTGCTATTTTCTCCCTCTTTGATGCAGTGGTCATGTGACCAGGGCCACGACTATCAGAGCTAGAAGCAGGGATGATCCTTAAGAAAGAAACTAACTGTGCCTTTAATCTCACATCAGAATTCTTAAGGACCTGAATGGGCATGGTGTGCCTTCACCCAACCCGTCATATCGGAGCTCACAGCGAATTCAGCTGTATTGCCTGGTTGTAAAGTAGTCATGTCATTCTGCTCCTGTGTAACCTTACCCTATGCAAACAGGATGGACCAAGGGGAGGCACTTGCTAGACTAGTACTGCCATCTGTGATCTCGGCCAGCACAGTGGCCAAACTTAATGTCCTTTCCAAAGGTGGACAGGTTTGGGTATAAATGCAGTAAAGAAAAATAGGAGCTGAGGGTAAAGGAATGAATAAATGGATTATGGAAAGAGGGAAATACACTGTTGCATTAATACCTGCAAAGAGCTCAGAGCAAGATTCATGATACTGTTTCTTAACTCAATTATACCAGGTGCCTGAAGGGTGAAGCCATATATTGCTAGGACCACTCCTGCTTTTGAACCAGATAAGATGGAATTGGAAGCCTGCAAACCTAAGTGGTCTCACCCTGGGAGACACCGTCATATGAAATGATGATGGACTGGATAAGTGTTAATGACTGAATGGGATTCTAGTAATGTTCCAGTATGTCTTTTAGGCTCTAGCACCCTAAAAGCGCCCAATCCTGTTTTTTGACGTTTATGATTGTTTCGTTCTAAGGAATCTGTGTTTGAAGACCAGGAGGTAGACTGTGATATTGTGATCTATTATAAGAAATATATATATTTGGTCCTCATCTCCATTGCTGTCACAGAGCTCCTGAAACCCTTGTAAATCCAAAGCAGTGAGAACACTGAGGGCATCTTTATTCTGACATCTGTCTTTGACCTCATCTCTGACACAGGGCTCCTAAGCCCTTGTAAATTCTTAAGTGGTAAAATCACTAGAAGCATCTTTTGTTCTATGGAGGGGACCCTGGGCGGGCTCCTGGATGGCTCCTGGTCACCAGAAAGCCAAATCGTGATTATAAGGTTAGAATTTCCAGATCCACCCTCCATCCCCCAGAGAGAGGAAAGGAGCCAGAAATGGAGTGAGTAATTGATCTGGCCCACATGTAGCCTCCGTAAAATCCTGATAGGATGGGGTTCAGAGAACTTCCAAGTGGTGACACACCCACAATTCCACAGGAGCAGAAGCTCGCGCACTCTGGACCCTCCTAGACCTCGCCCTATGTGTCTCTTCAGCTGGGTGTTCATCCATATCTTTTAAATAACTGTTAAGTGTTTCCCTGAGTTTGGTGAGCCACTAGCAAATTGATCAAGCATGAGGGGGGAGGTCATTGGAACCTCTGATCTATAGCTGATTGGTCAAAACCTCAGGTAACAACCTGAGCTTGCAACTGGCATCTAAAGTAGGAGAGGGGGCTTGGTCGTGTGGGACCGAGTCCTTAACCTGTGGGATCTGATGGTCTCTCTGGGTAGATAGTGTCAGAATTGGGTTGAATTCTTGATATCCTGCTGGTGTCTGAGAATTGCTTGCTGTTGTGTGAGAAGACCCTGCTGACACACACATATACACACACACACACAAACATTGGAACTGGGTCCAGGAACCCAAAAGACACATTTAAAAGAGAAACTATTCACCCACTACCGCCTCCTCCAACATTCTAGTGGGCTTTGGTTTCCTCATTTCATTAAGTTTACAGCATATATTCAGACACTGTTTTTCATAGTTTCAATCAGAGAAGATAGATTTTCATGTTCTGCTCTGTAGTTTCATTTACTTTTTCAACCACCATTTCTCCATATACTAGTCAGAATGAGGCTAGCTGGGCTATGCTGCATAACAAATACCACCAGTCTCTCAAGGGCTTAAATCAGTTTGTAATTCTTCTTCACTAGACCTGTCATCCTCATTTCAGGCACCGGGCTGATGGAGCAGCCTTGGGGTGCACACAGACACATCCGCAGAGGTTAAGAGGATGGCAGATTGTACATTGGCCCTTCCACTTTCTGCTCAGGAATGACATTTCATTGGTTAAGCAAGCCTTGTGACCACAACTCACTTCAAGAAGTAGAGAAGTACAGCAGGAGAAGAAATATGTATTTGGTGACCAGCACTAATGGCTATTACACAGAGCATGTAGTCTGTGCTTGGCTCTCTGCTCCCCCCTGGGAAAATGGAGATCAGTTAGATATTGTCCCTACCATCAACATTCTCCATGGTCCTACATGATCAGAGTGATCTTTCTGGTAGCACATAACAATCAATAATAGCTCCAGAATCTCCCGTCAGTAGAAAAGACCATAATTTGTTAATTTCTCAAATGTTGCACATTCAGGATATTTTTCTTTTTTTCTTTCTTTCTTTCTTTCTTTTTATTCCGTATTAAAATAACATTGCCCATAATCACCTCAGAAGAAATAAACACTAGGGAATAAAGATCATTCAAGACTTGTAGAATAAAATTACAAAAAAATGTTTCGTGGGATCAAGTCCCACGTCAGGCTCCATGCTAG